>NW_020174642.1:12615585-12871429 GCF_003031525.2 Neophocaena asiaeorientalis asiaeorientalis | reverse complement strand
GCTCTGATGTATTTAATCCCCTGGACTTCCATCCTCTGATGGCCCGTTAATCCCGCAAGCCCTGCGAGGTTCACTCCCTGCAAGGCCTGGCGTGCTCTCTGAGCTGTGCTGGGGGAGCACAGGCGGGCGCGTGCACGGGATGGGGCTCCCTGTTCCCACCTCCCAAACACAAAGGCGATGTGTAAAGCCAAGTACAGACACGGCGCAGGTAACCCGCACAGCACCCAAGCGGGCTCTAGCTCCCGACCTTGGCAGGGAAGAAGTGGGTCACACGAGCTTCGCGAGACAAGGGCTGGGGGCAGCAGGACCTGAGCTGAACAGGACAGAGGACTCGACCGAGCTGCCGGAGCCAACCCCGCCCCCCCCCGAGGGTCCCGACAGGGCGCGGCCTGTGAAGCCTGTGGGCACTGCCTCCGCGTCCCGGCACCCCTCGCCCATTTCCTCAGCACCGGCGCCGGGCCCTTGCTGACTGGGGGCTGAGCTTGGGGGACGGGGACAGTGGTGATGCTCTGGGCCCGGGCGGTCAGCTCGCCATGCTTCTGGAGGCCAGGCCAGGTGGCTGTCCCGGAGGCAGGCTGCGGACACAGTCTGGGGACAGGGCCCTGCCCCTTCCCTGCCTGCCCAGCCCAGTCTGAGGCAGGGACCTCTGGAGCCGAGGGTGTCACCAGCTGACACCAGCTGTCCGGCCACCCACGGGCCCCCAGATGCCACTCGGGAGGCTCTGTGGCAATTTAAACCTCGAGGTGCGAGGGTGACAGGGACACAGGATCCCAGGGGCTGGGAAACAACTGCCTCAGAGCAGACTGAACCCCGCCCCTGGGGGGGGTCGCTGTTGTTGGGCCCTGTCCTGAGCATTTCCTAGGGACACACGTGACCTTTTGCATAAACATCACAGCACGTGTGTGCGTCTCAGCTTGACTTTAAAAGCGGTACGATTTAGAGGCTGTAAAACACGCAAAGCTTAAATCACAGCTTGATTTCACACCCACACTTACCGGGAGGTGTGACCACCAACTCAGGACAAGGAACAACTCTGCATCACGGCTCAGCCCCAGCTGGAGAGCTTGCTTAGTGCCCAGGGCGCACTTTGGGGGCAGCCCCCCTCCCACCAAGGTCCCTGGGGGTGTCTGAGCTCTAAGCAAGGCAGGTGGGTGCCCTGTCGCTCCTCCCCGCCCTGAGTGGGACTTCAGGGTGCAAACACGGTCACGCGAGACTGACCCTTCTGTCACGGGGCATCGGCCTCCCGTTTGGAGCAAGGCCCTCGGTGCCTCCTGGGCCCAGCGCCTGTGGGGTGCCCGTCCCCGGAAAAGGCCGTTTCCAAGTTGCCACACGTCCTGTCTGAGTCCTTCAGCTCATCATCTTGGTGCAGAGGCATCTGTTTCATGTGAGGTCAAGTTCTGACTTGGTGTTCAGCTTTTTTTAATAGATAGCTGATGGACCCAACACCATTTACTGAATAGTCTTTCTGTTCTACCACTTCTGTTAAAGCAAACAAAACAGACCCACCTCCCTCCAGACCAGTCTCCTCCACCGACATCCATCACCGGCCTCCTTACTCCTGCCCGGCGGTGTGTTTTTATACAGGTTTCTTTCCCTCTCCTTTCTTGCCTTCTTCTGGATTGTTCTTAACGATACCCCCCCTCGGGGCGGGGGCTGCCCGCTTGGGGAGTGAGCCCAGCCTCGGCCCTGCCCCCACCGGTCCCCGAGTCCCCGGAGGCCCAGGGCTGTCCCTCCCATCCTCCTGCCGCCGGCCACCGCCTGGGGCTCGGCCTGGGCAGCAGGGGCGGCCACGTCTCCTCTGGTTTCCGTGCTGCAGGCAAGACTGTTAGCAGTGGGGTCTCCATGCGGGAAGGGCACACAGGGAACAGACCCCGTTTCCCTCAGGACAAGAGACTCCGCTGCCAGGTCACACGCGGGGAACAGGACACACACGGCTCGGCTGTGACCTTCCCCGCGCCCACCCAGCCGCGGGCACCAACACCGCCGACCGCCGTCTGCCCATTGGCTCCTGCGTGGCGCCGCCTGCGGCTCTCACACTCACGGGCACCAGCGTCCCCAGGGAGGTTCTGTGGATCACAGAACCAGGCTCAGCCCAGAGCTCCTGACTCAGGTGGTCGGGTGGGGGTAGACAAGACTGCCTCTCCAGAAGGTTCTCAGCTGGTGGCGGGGGTTAGGACCCTCTCGGAGAAGCAGTGACGGGCACCGTCCCCTAGAGCGGCACGGGCATGCCCCGGAGAAGGAGCCGGGCCCTTCCCAGGGGTCCGCCTGGAGCACCGGCTCCACCCGGACGGGCTGCCCGTCCTCAGACCCCGATCTCTGACGCCCCCCCTCGGCCAGAGACAAGACGGCTCTTCAAAGGCTCCAGCCCCGGGGGCACGCAGGACCCCAAACCTTCCTGAAGCTGCTGGGCCCGGCGACGTGCCCTTCACAGCGGTGGCTTTCTGTGCCTCCTTCCACAGAGAGGGGGCCTCGCAGAGACAGTGGGGCACTGGCGGGGTGGCCCGGGGTATGCGTGCAGAAGGCGGCCCAGCTCCTCCCGCAGTCCTTTTGGTCCCCAGACGAGGCCAGACCGAAAGCCAAGAATGTCCGTCAGAGACCGGCCCAGGCCAACGTGAAGCACAAGGTCGAGCTGCTGGCCATCAGGAGCCTGCGAGGGGGGCCGGGGGGGCCAGGGACAGAGACTGGCCCTCTGCTTAGGGCACCTTCCTCTGAGATTGTGTTGTTTCTGGAAAAACAATCTTCTATTCCGCTGGTAAAAAAGGGCAAGTCAGTGCTCCTAACACTGGCTGGGGTGCAGGTTTACTTCCAGGTCTTGTTGCCCCCCAGAGCCAATTATGGGGCATACTTTACATGAACGCACATGAACCTGCTACCCACACGATGACCAAGCCATCGTCCCAGCCGTGAGGACGTACAGGTGGAACAGGAAAAGGAGACAATGTGAAAACTGCATTGAAATACTGGGCACTTTCCCAGGCACAAAGGAAGCGTTTAGAATCATAAATACAAGAAAGATTGAAAATTCCTGCCCTATCTTAAGGAAATAGTAGGGCTTCCCTGGTGGTGCAGTGGTTGAGAGTCCGCCTGCCGATGCAGGGGACGCAGGTTCGTGCCCCGGTCCGGGAAGATCCCACATGCCGCAGAGCGGCTGGGCCCATCCCCAAAAAAAAAAAAAAAAAAAAAAAAAGGAAATAGTAGAAAAATTTCCCTTTCTTCAAGATTGCAAAATGGGTAAAGAGCCCTTTAGATATAGTTCACGAGACTCTTTCAAAGGCTGCAGTTGGAAGGAATTGGGTATCACCCTCAATGCCTAATATTTCTACAAGGGAAAATCTTATTTTGTTACCAAGGGTGCAACTGTTGTTTTTACATCTCAAATGTGGGGGAATTAATCACCTACAGCGTCCACATTCACTTCTATGGACTTGGCTATAGACCTATGTGTCCTGGAAAGCCAGCTAAGATACATATTTTAAATATTTTATTTCTGAAAAGCAAGACCCTTTTCTCCAGTAGAACACACTAAATCAAATACCATACAACTTTGGTTTCTGGCAAACCACTCTGGAAACATTTTTTTCCCAGGACATCCTAACAAGAGCATATAGTTTGTCTAAATGCGCACCAGCGGCCAGCCCACGGCAGATATTGCAAACATTTTATATTCTACTCATTACCTGCAAAATATCTTCATCAGACACCCTGAACTAATGGAATACTTTGATTCACTTACAGGACAGGTAAAAAAAATTTTTTTGTTATTTATAAGCTACAAAACTCACGTTAGTTTTACAAACACTTTTAAACACTGGACCTTTCCCTGCTTCCTCACACAGGAATCGTGCTCGCTGGCCTCCCAGGGACAACAGAGGGTGTTACTTCTCATCTAGCATCAAGCTCCACATGCTGCAACACACATGCATCGACCTTACTCTAACGTGCATTTCACGCCAGTGGATGCCAACGGCTCACCTGGTCACCGCAGGGGTGGACATTCCCCAGCGAAGGTGCCGGTCCCAAAGAGGGAGCAGAGCCCTGGGCCCCGGGGATGACCAGCCTCTCTGAGGGGAGGATCATACTCCCACACCTGCCCCAGGAGCACAAACGGCTGAAAAATGACCTGTTTGTTTTCTACGTAATAGCTCACTAACACTGGAGAGTCAGCAGTGACCCCGATCCTGAAAGAGGAGCCGTGTTGTCTGACCAGGGGAACGTCTGGAACTCTCGGTGAGGACCCCACGCTCCCGCTCCGTCAGCACCGGGCACAGCCCAGCTGGATGGCCCTGCACACCCGCTGTCTGGGCTCCGCGTGGCCTCGGCCGGGCCCGCAGCCCCTTACCTCAGAACAAAGCCACTCTGTGTGGTCGGGCAGGGCCGGATGGATGTGGCTATCAGACAGATGGTCACTCTCCCCCTTTAGAGAAGATAAAAATGCTAAAGGAGAAAAATTAGAGTGTGGTTTTGTTCTAAAGCAGAGGAGGCTACAGATCCCATTGGCCTCAGGTTGGAGACCTCGTGACATGGGACCAGGCACATGTGACCTACTTTTCTCCCGGCTCCCCTCGTTCCGTTGGAGGGGTGTGCCTGGCGGATGCGCTGTCATTTTAATGACGCCTTCCCCCAACAGGGGCCACCGCACAGACCGCCGTGCCTGCGGGACATAGGCCACGACAGCTCAGGCCTGGAAAAGGAGGGGGGCAGAGACCTCGGGCCCATGTCAATCGAAACACAGCTCTGCAGAGCCGAGCCATTGCCGCCCCTGTCAGCTGTCTGCGCGCTCGGGGGCTGGGTCCTCACCAGGACGAGGCGTCTGAAAGGGCACCACCGGCAAACCCTCTCCTTCCCCCAGTTTTCTCTCCCTTGTGATCTAGGGCTTCTAGGTGCTGCCTTGGAAGCCAGCTGTGCGCAGGAGCTTAGACAGCACTGAGCACTGCGCGTCCTGAGAGGAGTGAGCCCGACGGTGGGGCTCTGGTCTGGGCAGCGAGACGGAAGGACCGACCCAGACCCGTGAGAGGATGGGGAGGACGCAGCTGGCCCCCCGATCAGAGCGGGCACTGCCACCAAGCAGCAGGAGGTCACCCTGTGACGGTGCTATCACCTCCACCTCTCGCCATCTCACACGAAATCAGATGCAGACCAATGGAAAAAGTCAAACACCTACCAGGTAGTGGGGAAACTCCGGCGCAGAGAGGACTCGCTGTCCGGGAGGACGAGCCTGGCTTTGCTGCGGGTGGTGCCGAGCTCCCACTGGGAGAGCCCGCAGAGCGCGGGGCACCGTGTGACGCCAACCGGGGTGGCACCTGCCAGATCAGCCTGACTGTTCGTTACAGGAAAAAATGGAAAATGCATATAATGCAAAAGCCCTGTAACTTCATCCCCCAGAAAGACCACCAGTGAGAGTGGGGTGTTTTGAGGTCGACCTCGTCAGACTTTTTTCCAGTAGGTGTGTGTCATTATACTTTTTAACAAAAATAGGCCCAAACCACCCAAGTTTGTCCTGTTTTTCTCACTTAACATTATATACAAAATATTTTTGTATGTCACTATATTTAAATCTACACAGTAGTGATCAAATTCCCCATGGTATCCCATGTTATGCATAAGATTTTATGCATTTAATTTTACGCATTTTCATGCGTAAGGATAGAGTCAACTGCAAGGACCGTATATTCTGGGTTTTTGAATTGTTATATTAAACAGTGTTTTAACAATACTCTCCGTCTTTTACTGCCTCAGAGTATTTCTTTACAGAAGGTCAAAGGACACACGCGCTCGAGGCTCTGGATAGGGTGACAAACCGACCCAGCCAGCGGCAACCCTACGAGGAGGGGCCCTTTCCTGCGCTCCCACCCACACTGGGCAGCCTGTAATCGGTGCCCACTGGGCCCGGCGTCCTGGGGATGCCAGCGTCAGTGGCTGGGCAGGGGAGGAGGATGCCAGGAGCCCTGCCATATGTCCTGTGCCGTCAGCTCTTCCAGACCCCGCAACAGCTCTGTTAGGGACAGAAAAGGCAGCCCTGTCACGCGGGCTCGCTCACGGTCATAGGGCACAGGCCGCTGAGGGCCCCCTGTCGGCCACTGGGAGGGTGCTGGGAGGACTGGGCACTGGCCTTTGGGTCTGGTGGGGGCAGGAGTGGTACAAGGAGAGCGAGCGGCCACACGAGGCCGCCAGGGTTGGGGTGGTCACGGCGGGTGGACGAGCCGCCAAGGCCCCCCGCCTGATTCTGCGTGGGGGCAGGTGGCTGGGGGAGGAGCTGCGTCCCTGAAGAAGTGACAAGGGAAGGGACAGCGAGCAGAGGGGCACGAAGGACCAGAGTCACAGGCCGAAGAGAAGGAGCTGAGGGCGCGGGTACCACACAGGAGGCCAGAAGGTGCAGCCTGGACGTCGGGGGAACCGAGGATGGCGGCATCCAGGGTGTCTGGGGCTGAGAAGCCCACAGCCAGGGGCAGGGACAAGGCCAGGGCAGGACAGGACAGCCTTGCCAGCTGTGCCTGCTGGCTGTTTCAGCGTGGGTGTCGGAAAGGGGGGACCCACACAGCTGAGCACTATGCCTCCTGCTTTGGGGGGTCGTGTTCACCATGCTAAGTGGCCGCTCACTCTCTTGCCCACGGCTGGGGCTTCTCTGTCTCACTGGACTCCACCCATCACCCCTGCAGCCTGCCCGGTGCCCGACACAAGGTCAGGCACTCAGGCCTTGGAGCACAGGGGCACCTGGCAAACGTGGCCGGGCAGAGGGCAGGCCCACAGGCAGGGCAGGGGCCCTCGGTGCGGGGCTGGGCGGCCGGGGGGAAAGGCAGAGAGCCTGGTGGGGTCCCTCAGCCCCCGCCTTTGCTGAGCTGCAGCCTGGCCTGGGGGTGGTCCGGGCCTGTCCTACACCTCCACGTGGTCCCGAAGAAGCCCAGTCAGACGGCTCTGGTTTACATAACCAGCCTCGCTCTTGACAACAGCCCGGGACGTGCCAGCCGTGTGGAAAGAGCCATTACTTCCAGCTCCTGTCCAAAACCAGAGCCACCGCCAAGTGACCTGTCACTGACATTCACACAAATAGACACCTGGAGGTTGAAATGATTTTAGCCTTCCTCCGCATAAAGCAAAGGTCCAAACAACACAGCGTGCAAGCTTATGGAATTGGGTCAAGCACCACAGGATTAAAACTGCTGAGCTGCAATTAAAAAAGCAAAGCAAAGCCAGACAGACAACATTTGGATAGGGCAGAAGAGAAGCTGCTGTGGAGAAGAATGAAGAAAGATTTCATAAAGTCGGTGAGGGGGCCCTGTACCCCTTATTTAGTTTTGTGACTTTTTAAAGATGCACGTGTTCCTTTGACAGCCACCTGGGAGATAGGTTGACTTGGAACCTGTACAATGTGTATGTTGTGAACCCGGATTAGTAACTCCCACAGCTGAAAATAGTTTCTCAGTGGCCACCTCTGCAGCCCCGCGTGAATAAGGCACTCTAGAATGCACTCTTCAGCCTTCGGCAATGCCCTTGTAACCTGAAATGCACGGGTGAATAAACTAGAACTGGCCTGGAGAGGACCAGGCGTGAGAGCTGAGCAAGGAACCTTGGAGGCCTCCATTTACACTGAGACACCGAGGCCAGGCAATACTGCAGGCTCGGGACCCCTGAAGCCCCGGCAGAACTCGGACCTCAGGGTGCTGGGTGGAGCACACAGCGGCACACAGGACACACAGGCTCCGGCACACCCTCCCCTGCACACGTGCACACAGGCTCCTGCACCCACACCCACACGGCGGGACGGTCAGCAGGGCCAGGCCTCCTGCAGCGCTAGCACGGGGCGCTGCGTGTGGCTAGTGTCCCTCACAGACCCAATAAGCAAGCAGACCACAGAGCCAGCTCTTCAGATTCCACACCTAGTGGAATGAGGCCACGGAGGCCTGAAAACAGGGAACACACAGGGGAACACAGTTCAAAGGCATCCCACGTTCCTCAAAAACTCAAGGGAAAAAGCCAGGGAGAAACATTTCTGCCTCAGCTTAAACCCGCTTCTTCAAATTCTAGGCGTGCCTTTTCAAGAGCCGATCAGGAATGATGTTCCTGTCCGATCACATTATTGCATCAGCTTCCTTTCTTAAAGTTTCCTTTTTCACGGCTCGTCTTCGCTCCCTGGCACTACTCCCGGCTGACACCATATCACGGACTAAAGAGGGTAAAATACAGCACGGTGCCACTTCGGACACATTCCATTGTGCCGCGGTGAGTCTGACTTTGCTACACATTCTTGGTAAACAGACAAGCAGACAAGGGCCGCTTCCCAGCCACTCACCTTCCCCCATAAGCAGGCTGGACGAGTCAGAGCAGGCCCATAGATAGCGTGTGTTCACACTCGTTGTGACCTAGAGCATCACAACCAGAACCGGCGATTCACGGGAGGACCAACTTTGGTCGTGGAGCCCACCGACCTGAAACACAAAACACAGGGGGGCAAATGAGCTTACGGATTAGGACCTTGTCCGTCAGGACTGAGCTTCAACAGAACTGCTTTCTTGCGTTCAACAGAGCAGCAAGCATTTCTTAAGATTCAGGCGTGAGACGCGTGGGATGTGATGAAATGCCAGTGAGAGCTCATCCTGGGACCTGCCTTACGCGCCCCGCAGGGGCCTCCACTGCATAGATGAGCAGTCCAGAAGAAGTGCCTGGTAAAACTGTATACCCTTTTGAGAATATAAGTGAGACGGTCAACTTTCTGCTTGTAATATTTAGCATATTTATATGTACATATACTGATTTTATAAGTTATGAAGCTATATACTAACTTAAACACGCTGCTGGTTTTCTACTTTACAGCTGGTATAATCATTTCACTTGAACCCTTCCATTTCAGCATGCAATCTGTCCACCTAGTCTTTTCCAGAGTGCATCATTTTCTCCTTGGTCTAAGTTTCTTGACTCTTCACTTTTTGAATTCACATTGTTGCCCAAACAGGAAACTTCATCCCCAGGCACAAGAACTCATGTTCATAACATACCCTCTTTGCTGTTTTTCAAGTCCAGGTGTTATTGTCAGGGATGCCTTAAAAGGCTCTTTACAACAGCATCCAACATTTGGAATTGTGAGGGCAGAGCACCAAAAATAATGAGAAGCCCATGTTAAATTTCTCTGCCTTTCTCCATGTCAATCAGGTAACCATTTTACGCGATAAACTACACACTGAGTCTGTTTCAAGCTAAAATATCTTACCCATATAATACCTTGAGGTTCAAAATGAAATAAATGAGAAAATACGAAATGTAAGGAAACGCCATGAAGGTGACATCGAGCAAAAGCCTCCCTCTTTCACAGGGGCAGACGATGTCTCCACTGGTGCAGAAAAGGGTCAGCGTGTTACTGATTGGAGGATCGGAGAGGCCTGAAGGTCACGAGTGGGAACTCATCAGAAAGCAACGGAAGAACAAGGGATTGTCTGGCTCCCTTTTGCCAATTAGAAAAGAACAGTCTTACAGATGTAGAGAACAAACGTATGGACACCAAGCGGGGAAAGTGGGGAATGGTGGTGGTGGTGTGATGAACTGGGAGATTGGGATTGACATGTATACACTAATAAGAATAAAATAGATGACTAATGAGAACCTGCTGCACAAAAAAATAAATAAATAAAGTTCAAAAAAAAAAAAAGAAGCCTTGTACGTGCAGTGCCAGGAAAACTGATAGCACACACCAAAGAGTGCTCTTGCATCCTTACCTTACACCACACGCAAAAATTAACTTCAAATAGATCAAAGACCTAGACTTAAGAGCTAAAACGATAAACATCTTGAAGAAAACACTGGAAAAAAAAGTTTTCATGGCATTGGATTTGGCAATAATTTCATGGATATGACACCAAAAAATAGATGAACTGGACTTCATCAAAATTAAGGACTTTTGTGCATCAAAGGGCACTAATAAGGTGAAAATACAACCGACATAACAGAAAATATCGGCAAATCAGATACCTAAGAAGGGATTAATATTCAGACTATATATAAAACTTCTACAACTCAACAATAAAAAACAATTAAGAAATATACAAAGGATTTGATATATATTTCTCTAAGGCAGATATAGAAATGACCAATAAGCACAGGAAAAGTAACTCAACATCATTCGGCATTAGAAAAATGCAAGTCAAAACCACAATGAGGGCTTCCCTGGTGGCGCAGTGGTTGAGAGTCCGCCTGCCGATGCAGGGGACACGGGTTCGTGCCCCGGTCCGGGAAGATCCCACATGCCGCAGAGCGGCTGGGCCCGTGAGCCATGGCCGCTGAGCCTGCGCGTCCGGAGCCTGTGCTCCGCAATGGGAGAGGCCACAGTGGTGAGAGGCCCGCGTACCACAAAAAAAAAAAAAAAAAAAAAAAAAAAAAAAACCCACAATGAGCCACTTAGGATGGCAATAGTAGTAATAATAATGAAAATGATAATAATAAGAAGAAGAAACAGAAAATAACAAATGTCAGCAAGGATATGGAAAAACTGGAATCTTCATACATTGCTGGTAGAAATATAAAATGATATAACCCCTTTGGAAAACAGGGTGGCAGTTCCTCCACAAGTTAAACCCAGAGTTCCTATATGACCCAACAACCCCACTCCTAGGCATATACCCAAGAGAATGAAAATACACGTCCACAGAAAAACCTGTACATGGATGTTCACAGCAGTGTTGTTCATAACCGTCAAAAAGCGGAAACAATCCAACGTCCATCAATTGACGATGGTGGATAAACAAAATGCGGCGCATCCTTATAACGGGATGTTATTCGGCCACAAAGAAGGGGATGAAGTACTGACCTGCGCGGCAACGTGGACGGACCTTGAAGACATTATGAGAAGGGAAAGAAGCCAGACGCGGAAAGCCACATGTTGTGTGCTCCCGTTTACAGCAAACCTCCAGATCGGGCAAACCCACGGGGACAGAAAGTAGGCGCACGGTTCCTAGGGCTGAGCAGAGAGGGTAATGGGATGGGTGTGGGGTTTCTTTGGGGGTGATGAGAACGTTGTGTAATTAGATAGCGGTGATGGTTGCACACCTTTGTGAATATGCTAAAAACTACAAACGTGCAATTTTAAAGTATGAACTGTATGGTATGTGAATTATACTCAATCAGAAAGAACAAAGGCGATAAACACTCAAAAGCGCTTCCTAAAGGGCAATGGAAGAGACCTCGCATTAAACATCACAGAGTTAACATGGGTTTACTCCACCCTTACAGAAACTGTGCTGCGATGATGCTCACAAAATAAAACAGCACAAACCCACAGCACTAAGAAGTCAGGAGGGGCGAGGAGAACCAGCAAGAGCTCTCAGCACAGCCCTGGGGGCTGGGAAGTGGTGAAATGGGGCAAATAAGGAGCGAAGCAGAGACACGGACACCGCAGCCTCTAAGGGGAGAAGCCACCCGGAAGCCGGCCGTTCGCCCCCTATTCCAGGAAGAGCTGGGCCTGCAGGCACCGAGTGGTTCCACAGGTCAGAGGCGCAGGGAAGTGGCTGGAAACAGCGGTAACAATTAGAATCGTCTGTGAGGGAGCATTAGGGCCTCAAGGGCCACGGCACCCTTGTCACCAATCAAGTACTCCTGTTCCCAGGGACACCCAGAGGTCTCCTCTTGGGAAAGGGTGACTCTTCAGGACAGAAATGCCGGCATCAAGCCAGGAGTGTTACGGGGACGAGAACTGAACCAACACTGAGATCTCATGCTCCTCCCTGAGGCTCTCGGCGTCCCAGCAGACAGGGTTACCCTCACAGTAAGTCTCACAAAGTAGAAAGAGCACAACAGCAGTTTCTGATGCCAGCGCAAGAAAACCAGAAGTTCATGAACTAAAAGACATTCGATTTGAAATTTATATCACCCTAGAAACCTCTGAAGGGAACTCGTTTACTAAACATATAGCCTGACCTGGCACTAGGTTTGGGAGGAAGCACCACGAGACCAGCGACACGGAGAGCGATGTGACAGACTCGCTTGCGCCATGACCCACTTCTCCCAACATCAGCCACAGCTTCAGGCAGCGGGACACCCAGCTCCCTGCGGAGCAAGAGGTGGTGAGTGACGGGGACAGTCTCAGAGGGAAGGCTCTGCCGTTCTCTTTTCAAAACTCAACTGGTGCTGGAAAGGGGGGGTGACAGAGGAGACAAAGTGAGGTTCACGACTCCCCTCTTCACCTCTGCGGCCGCCCCTTGCTGTGCGACCCACTTAGTGACAACAGCTGCAGGGGTGTTCAGCGGCTCGCTGCACAGCCCGCCACAACGAATCACTTTCAAAGGACCAGAGCCCGAGGAGGGCGCATCCCCTCCCAGGCACAGTCCAGACAAAAGCAGCCCATCGAGCCGCAAGCGACACACATGCGCACACAGGCAGACACACGCTTGTGCACGTGGGCGTGAGCGGCTCCCACTGCCATCCGCACCCCCACGTGGGGCCTGGCTTCACCGGAAGGTCTGAGACATCGGACAACCGGGAGCAGGGCTGTCCTGCTCTCCACCGGGCATCCTCTGTGAACCCTCCTGCCGGGAAGCTGGGCGGCAGGAGAGGGTGGGGACAGGCGGGCAGGGTGCTTTAGGCCATTTGAAGAGGGGGCAGGTGGAACCTGCGTGAAACAGGGATGTGAGAGGCTTTTGATAAGTCACGATATTTTAACACCGGCAATCTGGCTGCTGGTGTGGAAATCAGGCTGAAGGTGAAAAGCGGCAGGAGAGGAAGCCGGGAGAGAATTCAGGAGATTACCCACTAATCCAGCCAAGAGACGATGGTGAGGAAGTGCCTCGATGCCCCAGAGCCCGCGAGGGGTTAATCTGAGGAGCGACCCCAGGGCCAAACCAACAAACCGCCCATCTGGCGGGGACGCCGTGGCACCCCCGTCACAGTTCACACAAGGACAGTGGACACGGAGGGAGTTGTGGCGTATCATGTGTGTGTGTAAAGCTGCACCTGACATTTAGAGGATGTACATTCTCCTAAAACTCTCAGAGAATAAAACCAAAATTGACAATGTTCTAACTCATAATGCAAGTTTCAACCAATTTTGAAGACATGGAATCAACAGACCATGCCTTCCACCCGGTAGGCAATTAAATTAGAAATCATTAGCAAAAAGATAACCCTATAACTCTCTTGGACATAACACTTTTTAAATGATTCTAAATAAGAAGTGGATGGGGATGACATAATGAAATTAGAAAATCCTGAGACCTCAACAATAATAAAAGTGCTGCATGCCAAAATTTGTAGCATCGGCTACAATAGAACTTACAGGAAAACTTAGAGCTTTTAAAAGCCTATACTAGGAATAAAGTCAGAAAACTAGTGAATAGAAAATCCAATTTTAGAAGTTAGAAAGGTAACAGAAAGTATCCACAGAAAATAGAAAGAAGGTAATTATAATAAAGAATAGATCAGAAGTTACAAAAAAAGAACCAGTTGTGAAAATGAACAAATATAAAATTTGGTTTTTCAAAAAAGGCCCCAAAATATACAGCGTCTGATGACGCTGATCAAGAAAATTAATCCAGAGGCACAGATGACTGCAGTGACTACAAGGAGCACCAGGCCTTCTGGCTCTGGACAGAACGAAGCAGATGCATTCTTCCCTACATTCCTGCGAGGACAACTAAACCCTGTGTTAAACATGAAACAAGCCTAAGAAAAATGGGAAAGGTGGAGAGCGGGTGCCTAGATGGGTCCTGAGGTGTGAAGGCTGACACAGCAGTGAGCTACCTTTGTGTTTTGTTTTGATTCCCTCCTGTTTATTCTAGGCTCGTCACTGGAAAAGGCTGCGACCAAAAAATGCCAAAGAACACCGGAAAAAAGTCTCAAGAAAAGCCACCCCCCACCCCCCCTGGAGAACACTGCCCTCCAGGCGAAGCTGACAGGGGACGTGGGCACATACACACGTGCCCACATCAGAGGGGCTCCCACCCCTCAGGAACGAGGAGCTCCTCCCCTCTGCTCAAGGTATCGGCGAAGCCAAGGGGTGCCTGGGCCTCCACCCCAGCCCATTGTGAACAAGGTTCCCCCACCCATGTCAGTAGAGGCCTGCTAAGACAGGAGATTTTTATAAGATCCAGAATATCATAACATTGCAACCAAAATTTCCAGGATACAAACAAAAATCGCTTGCCATACCAAAAATGAGACTAGGAGAATCTCAACATGAAAGAGAAAAGAAAATCAATAAATGCCAACACTGAGATGGCAGAGATACTAGATTCTCTGACAAGGATTTTAAAGCTGCCTTCACAAAAATGCTGCAGTGAGCATGTATGAACATGCTTAAAGCAAATCTCTAAAAGCCTCAGCAAAGAGATGGGAGAACTGAACAACCAGCAAACTACCGAAATCCAATCAAAATGAAAGAGACGACCTCAATATGCCTACAGCCGTTAAAGACATGAAAACCTGTAACAGAAACTCTAGAAAAAAGAAACCTCCAGGCCCAGATGGTTTCACTGGAGGATTTTACCAAACATTTAAAAGAAAATGAACATAAGCCTTAGACACTCATAGAAAATAGAATACTTCCCAACTCATTTTGTGAGGCTACTGCTACCCTGATACCAAAACCGGAGATAAGACAGTACAGAAAAAAATACATAGAGACCAGTCTCGCTCATGAACATCCACACAAATAGACTAAATATATTTTTTAAATTAGCAAATGAGGGACTTCCCTGGTGGCGCAGTGGTTAAGAATCCGCCTGCCAATGCAGGGGACACGGGTTCGAGCCCTTGTCTGGGGGGATCCCACAAGCAGCAGAGCAACTAAGCCCGTGCACCACAACTACTGAGCCTGCGCTCTAGAGCCCATGAGGCACAACTACTAAAGTCCGCACGCCTGGAGCCCGTGCTCGCAACAAGAGAAGACACCGCAATGAGAAGCCCGCGCACCATAACGAAGAGTAGCTCCCGCTCGCCGCAACTAGAGAAAGCCCGCGCGCAGCCACAAAGACCCAACACAGCCAAAAATAACTTAATTAATAAATTTTAAAAAAATCTTAAAAAAAATTAGCAAATGAATCCAGCAATGTGTAAGAGTTATGTACCATGGCCAAGTAAGATTTATCCAGATATGCAAGGCTGGCTCCATGTTAAAAAACATCAATCAGTATAATCTACCATATCAACAAGCGAAAGCATAAAAGCCATATGACTATGTAAACTGATGCATTAAAACGCATTTGACAAAATTCAACACCTAATTCATGATAAAAAAAATATACCAGCAAGTTAAGAATAGAGGGAAATTATGTCAACTTGATAAATAGCATCTATAAGAAACCCACAGCTATCATCATACATATGGTGAAAGAATGAATGCTGCCCACTAAGATTGGGAACAAGCACGGCTGTCCACTTTCACCACTCTTACTGGGAGTTCCAGCCATTGCAATAGGCAAGAAAAAAATCAGAGGCATTTAGGCTGAAAAAAGAAGTAAAGCTATCATCTCTATTTGCAGATGATACGATTTTCTTCTTAGAAAATCTTGAGGAATCTATAAACAAAACAAAACTCCTAGAAATAATAAGTGAGTTCAGAATGGTGCGGGATATGAGTCATACACGAAAAGTAACTGCATTTCTGTATACTAACGGTGAATATATATCAACCAAAATTTAAAACAATGATTTAAAATCACTCAAAAATACAATGAAACACTTAGGTACACACTTAATGAAACTTATGCAGGCTCCGTCTGCTGAAAAATGCAAAATGCTGATGAAATAAATCAAAGAAACGTAAGTAAGTGGAGAGTCAATGCTCTATCCATGGATTGGAAGACTCAACGTAGTAGACATCAGCTCTCTCCAAACTGGTCTGCGGGCCCAACGCAGTTCCTGCAAAAGTCCCAGCAAGGTTTTGTAGACACAGACAAGCTTATTCTAAAATTTATATGGAAAGAGAAGAATAAAGCAGGAAAACTCCCTCGATTTGATAATAAGGCTTACTTTGTAGCTACGGTATTCAAGAGAGTGTGGTGTTGGCATCGGGGCGTACACACATCAGAGGACGAGAAGAGAGAACCCAGGAGCAGACCCAGCACAGAGGCCTGGCTCCTCTCCGACAGTGGGGAAAGGAGTCCCACTGAGAAAGGTGGTCTCCCAACAAAAGGTTCTGGGACAGGGAACCCTCGCCCTAAGCCTCACACCTCACACAAATACTAACAGACACAGAGGTAAAGCAAGAAACTACAAAACTTTTAGGAAAAAAACAGGAGAAGAATCTTCAGGACCTAGGGGCTAGGCAAAGAGTTCTTAGACTTGACACAGAAAGCATGCACCACGAAAGGACAAAATGATAAACGGGACTTAATCAAAATTACCAACTGTTGCTATGCCAAAGACCCCGTTAAGAGAATGAAAAGCCTAGCCGATGCCCCCCACACCCGGGGCGCCCCTCACCCACATCCCCATGTCACAAGCTCGGCCACCACTCCTGGCCTCCAGAGCCCACTCCCCTGGCCTCAGCAGCCTTGCAGCCCTCACCCAGCGACTGGGTGCTTCTCTCCACTTGTGCACCCCCTCGTTGCAGGCCTGGAGTAGAGGCACAATGCAGATTTTGGATGAGTGAGAATATAAAGAGATGAGGAACCCTGATGCACAGCGGACACCCCCGAGAGCAGGGGAGGCCAGCACGGTGCCGCGGGCAGGACACGGGTCAGAGCCTCTCACCACGGCCCAGCCCAATGTGCCCGGGACCCCCGGAGCGCCCTGACTCACCACTCCCTCGGGGGTGGGGCAGAGCGTGGAAGGGGCTAGGCCATGTCTCCCGACACCTGGAGGGGAACCAGAGTCCACCAGGGACTAAAGAGGGGCACCAGGCGGCCCGCAGACCAGCCGCGCTCACCCGGCGTGGGGACGAAGCCCGGCCGACGCCTGCACACTGCAGGGTCGGCAACAAACTCACGCAGGTGGCCCTCCAGCCGAGGTCCGAGAGTGGCCGCCCGGAGGAGGCGGGCAGGCCCCAAACCAACAGTCCAGGGGCAGGAAAGACAGAGGAGCAGGGCTTCTCTCTGGGCTCACGGCTCTGGCCTCAGGTCACAGGGTCTGCTGTGCACTCGGGGACAGACTCGGTGTCGCCCTGGGGCAGAGATGCTCCCAGTCCCACCGGGCACGCTTGGCTGAGTACTTGCTCTGCCAGCCAGATGTGAGCAGGGTGACACGTGCCACTGCTCTGCCCTGGTGACAAGCATCCTGAAGATGCTAGGGTGACTTCAGCTGACGCGTGGCTTGTGCAGGCCACAGAGACCTGGGGCTCATGGTGACTGCAGGGCAGCTGGGCCACGCTGGCCATTACAGAGCCTGCTGCTGGGGCCGGGCGGGGCCGCAGGGCGGTGCACCAGGCAGAGGCTGCAGAGGCTGCGGTGGTACCGAGCACAGGTGCCGCCTGCACGGAGGAAGCAGACAATTTCCCCGAAGAGATTACATCTTCAGGCAAGAGCCCGAGGGAGGAGCACATCTTTATTCCAACGCCGAGCTCAGGAAGGTCCACGGAGAAGAATCCGGGGAGAGTGGGGAGTGGCTGGGGCCGGGGGTGCAGCTGTTCTGCCCCCAGAGCGACCCTCAAGCTTCCCGTCTCTAAACCTCTTTCCTCCCTTATACTCACTGGGGACACCACGGTGCTTTTTTCCTTCTGGGGGGTGTGTATCACCATTCACCTTACTAGACGTTGAAACTGAGCAACCTTAAATATTTTATCTATTAATTCATTTAAAAACAACGATAAGAAACCTGCCACAGGTTAACAAAAGTAAACCTTCATGAATAACTAAATTTTCCCAAACAAAAAAATTAGCGTCAAGTGTGGCCTTGTTTCCTATTTTTGTAAGTCTCTTTAGGGCCTGCTTCGTAGAAGACGCCGGATTCTCGTATGTGCTCCTGTGTTTACTCTGTTGCGACTGCTCGTTTTGGTTGAAGTCCGTGCAGACAACGGGCCTCAGGGAGACGGGCAGCTGGGAAAGGCCTGCTCAGATACCCGGGAACACAGTCTTCCTCGTCACCATGCCTAAACTCAGCGATGGTAATTTCTTAAAGGTTAGCTGCAACTGCAACCTGAAGCTACATGAAAAGCCACAAGGAGCTTTCTGAGCACTGTCACGCTGTAACAGCCTTGGGCTGCCCTAAACTTTGATTGTCTTTTACCCAAGCATGACTGGTCATACAGAAACTGGTTCACGGAGTCATGCAGATCTTCTAAATGTGGACAGAGTTTATCACTCAATACCAAAAACAATCACACTTGTTAATATCACCACCAAGCACCACAGAAAAGTCTGAAGGTCTGAGGGAGCAGCGGACAGCGGCAGATAAAAATTTTGGACAATTCTAACTTTGCTGAGCCCTCAAAGGTCATAGTTGGCAGCAAAACCCTCGCATGTAACCCCAGTCATTTCTGAGAAAGTGCCTGTCCAATACCCAAGTCCAGACACCTGTCCACCACGCGTCCCCCAAAGTGGCCGTGCTTCCTGCACGGCGTGGTGCACAGGCGGGGCAAGGACGGCGCTCGAGGCTCGGGATCTATTGGATACAAGGAGTAAGCGCACTGCCCTGAGAGGACGTGGTTGGGTGAGTCTGGCTGAGAACGCAGGGGCCCCTAGCAGAGCCTCCAGGGGCTCAGGCCCCAGCAGCAGCACCGCCCCAGCTCAAGCGGCACTCAGTGAGAGGGGAAAGGCGCAACCAGCACTATGGAAATAGTCATTTTTGACCCTGCAGGTCCCTTGCAAGGGTCTCGGGGACCCCTAGGGCTCCACGGGTCATGCTCTGAGGACCACAGCAGTAGAGGGTAAGACTGAGAATGTCTTTGGGTGACAAACACTTGTTAAAATTCAACTTAATGACAAGAATCTGATTAAGGAGGCGGCCAGCACACCCTCAGTCGGCTCGGGAGGCGGCAGGCCTGAGGTCCAGTGCCGCAGGGCCGGTCCCTCCTGCGGTCTCTCTCCTTGGTGTGCAGACAGCGTCTTCTCCCTGGGTCCTCCCGTGGTCTTTCCTCTTGGGGGCTCACTCCTGGTGTCCCTTCCTCTCCTTATCAGGACACAGCCCTATCGGGTTACGACCCCACACTTATGACCTCACTGAACCTCCTTAAAGGCCCCGCGTCCAAATACGGTCGTCGTGGGGGATAGGGATTCAACCTATGCATTTTGGGGGGACACAACCCAGCCCACAGCCTCCTCCATCCAAACTGCTGAGTGACATTTCCAGCTGGGAAGTGGGGAGGCCTGAGGCTGGAGCCCTCTATGGATGGCTGCAGCCCTCTAGACCCCAGGCTGCAGCAGGCCCATCTGGAGAGAGGGGTGCTCAGGAGGAACCAGGGGTGCCGCTGCCAGCACTCCACCAAGTGAAGCTCTGGGGGCACTGTCTTGGCCAAGGGGCCACGGGAGGGGCAGGCTCAGGCCAGGGCACCCACCCAGCCCAGGAGTGCAGGGACCTCTGAACAGGGCCTGCACACTACAGAAACCCAGCCCAGACAACCGTCTGGTTTCGTAAAGAAAGTCCTACCGGCGCACAGCCGTGCCCACGAGTGTGCGTACGGTCTGGGGCTGCTTTCTCGCCGCGATGGAGCAGCTAGGCGATGGACACAGACCTCGCGGAGCCCACACTGGCCAGGTGTTTACCGTCTGGCCTGATACAGAAATCCAGACCCCGCTCTAGAGGACAGACGTGTGGGGAGGCGCAGAGAGAACGCGGGACAGCGGGCCGGGAGGGACCCCAGGGTCGGAACAGGGCCCTGGTGAGGAGGTCGCCCCTCAGGCTCTCCCATCTGTTGGGTGCAGGGCGCCAGGTGCCTCCTGCTTCTGCTCTATCGAAAGGCACCTGTCCGAGTTGCTGCAAGCCGCACCCACCCGTGGATGTCGGGGCAGGTGAGCAGTCAGCAGCCCCCCTGCCCTTAGGTGTCCAGAGGAAGAGGGGGCAGAGCGGAGCTGGCCGAGAAACGGGCGCAAGAGCCTGGCCGTGATGCCTGTGCCTGAGTTGCTGGAGGGTGGGCTCCGGCCGTCTCTCCTGGGCAGGGGACAGGTGGGGAGCAGACGTCGGTGTGTTATTTATTCCCCCAGACACGCCCTGTCTGTCCCCCCGCCCAGCGCTGAGGTCAGGCCTGGCCACGTAGCGCTCCCCTAGGAAGAAGCTGCACGGCCAGAGCAGAGCTCTCTGCGTTCTCTCTTTCCCCTGCCACCATTCCAGGAATGTTCCAGAGACAATTTGCGCCATTAGCCCGGGAAGGGGGTGAAGTCAACACAGAAAGAGCCACAGCCGACCCAAGAGAATGAAAAATAAACTGTGTATTTATACGATTTGAGGATCTTTGTCTCTGCAGCTCAACCTGGGCCCTAAGCAGCCCCCACCGGGGTTGGGAAAGCGTATCTGCTCCGTCTCCCCAGGAGCAGAGGTCTGCTGACAGGCTTTCTGTCCCTGCAGCCGGCCTGTGCTCCCAGTCACATAATGAAAGCTGCTTTCATGGCCGTCCACACTGCTGTGTGAACCCGTCCCTGTGCGTGTATCTCTCAATAGCCAAGTTCACCCACTCAGGGTTATGGCTATGACTGACGCTCCCTGGACTAGTCTCATCCTCGCTGTTTTTTCTTTTCCTACCTTCAGTTACACATTTTCTGTTAAAAGGTCCTGCGCTGTTTTCTCGAGGCACCTGACACACACAGGGTCACCTGTGTTCCTGCAGAAGTGACAGACGGAGCAGAAAAGAAGGTGGATGGAAGATGACGAGCAGGAAAGCAGCCTGAGGGCCGGACCCTGGATTCTTCACAGGAACTGTCCTCGCTGCGGATGCCCCCTCAGGGATCTCCCCTCCCGCCACATGCCTTGAAGACAAAGCAGCACAGAGGGCGACAGCACTCCGTTGTGGAGGCAGAGTTTCCCACACGACCCCAGGCCCACTCGGCACGCGCTGCTGGGAATCAGCAAACCTGATTTGAAAAATCTCATTACAGGGTGTGTGGCCATGACATCAGGGTGACCCTCCGCTTCCATGATCGAGTTTAAGAAGTGGATGTGCCTCTGAAAGCTGTTCTTTCTGATATGATTTGGCTTAGTGCCTTATGGCCCTCCTAGAGGCTGGAAAGATTGCACAAGAATAAGGGAACAAGAGATCCAGAACATTCAGCAAGACTCTGAATGTTTCAAGCTCCCTGATGCCCTGTAGACTAATTTGCCATTCAGTGCAGTGATCCTCGGAACTGCCTAAAATATTCCAGACAAATAACGAGGGGGATGGGCTGCAGGAAGGTGGAATGAGGGGCTTGGTGAATGCGGTCCCCCAAAAGCAATCACAAAACTAGACAAAACCGCCCAAACATAACCATTAGGGTGCTGGAAATCGACCAAAGGCATATGACAAATCGAGAGGCGTTCACGCTCGGAAACCTGCTGAGCCTCAATGGGTGGCGCCGGCCGCTGACGGGCACGGTGAGGGCGAGCGATGGCGACGTGGGTGCAGCCTTAGACACAGGAACAAGCTCCGGGGCGGGAGCCCAGGCCAGGGAGCAGACGGGCACACAGCATTCCAGGCTGCAGAAGACTCATAAGTGTGCAGTTGGTAAAGAACAGTTGTTCCGCTTGGTTGTGCCTGCTGAGGCCCCACTGCTCACCAACGCGGACAGACGTCACCCGAGACTCTGGACCACACGTAGCGCGTTACCTGCTCCGGTCTGCTTGTGGAGACACCCGTGCACGCGGCTGCATGTGCACACAGGCGTGCCGTGGCCGCTCACAGAGACCAGCCCTCCGCCAAGCCCTCAGGGCAGAGAGCCCCCAGGCAGCGGGTTACCGCAAAGGTGGTCCTTTTTGGTGGAGAGGAAATTTCAATCTGCAGGCAGCAGTCCAACTGAGGAAAAATGCAAAATGAAGCAGTATTTTTGGATGGGACCTACCCATGCATTTATTTGCACGTTGTCCACTCCTGGGCCCACGGCCCGTGCAGGGCCCCAGCCTGGCCACCTCTGGAGCCTGGAGGGTCGACTTGCTGTCTCAGTCCTGAGCAGGGCTTCACCTCAAAGACACGTCATCAGTGGGAGCTAGAAAGGACATCAGGCTCCGCCTCGAACCCCAAGCTCACCTTGCCAGCCCCCTTCCTGTGCTGGATGTGTGCGGATGAAGGTCTCTCGGGGTGGGGGAAATTCAAACTTGAGATGCCAGAACTTATACAGCTGTTCAGCTTCAAAATGGACTCCTCTGAGAAAAACCCATGCCAAGAGATCTAGAAACACATGGTAGGAACCCCCCAGCCCCCCTCAGCTGTGGGTTTAGATGCTGCTTCCAGCCCATCACGGCCAGGAGCACTTGGCACTCCGAGCGCATCCAGCCCGGGCCGCAGGCAGGCAGTGGCTGCACTCCTTTGGGGAGATCTGGCGGATCACAGGACAGGGTCCCAAGCCCGTGGGTACAGCAGATGAGGGGCAGAGAAACCCTCCAGAAGCAAGGGCCAGGGGCCTGGGGTTAAATGGCCGCATTTCCACCGTGAAGACTCATCACAATTCCGACCCAAACCCAGCTGGACCTGCATGAACCCTCACAGAGCGGGTGAAAGGTCACTTAAAAGAATAAAGAGCCAATTTTAAAAGACACTCACTGAGACTACGTGCTCCTGGTACGGCCACGCGGTGAGATGGGTGGACCCAGGAGGACAGGCACGTAAGGTACTGGAAGACACCGTGACATTAGGACCCTTGGGGAACTGAGACATGGTTTAACAAAGGTGCTAGCACAATTAGCGTTAGACCAAAAAGTAAAAGATTAGACTGATCTAACCTCACACGCTACACCAATATAGATTCTAGCACAATTTCAAGAGCAAAAGTATATTCTTATTTCACTCTTTAGGTGTGGGCTTCACACAGCGATTTCCTACCACAGAGGACAGTGTGGCAAAGGGGACAAAGAATGACTCGCAGTGGAGAGACTGACAGACACACCTGGGCCAGGTGACCAAGGTCAGTGTCCACAGTGTAGGTCATGAGACGGCATGGACCCTGGACCCCTGGACGGGACGTGATGAGAAGGGCCCTTCCCCTCTGTGCTCTTCCAAAAACCCATAACCCGAGTCCAGTCATGAGAAAAACATCAGACAAGCCCCGATAGACGGACGTTCTATAAATTCTCTGACCCACTCTCCTCAGAACTGTCAAGATCATCAAAAACAAGGAATGTCTAAGAAAGTGTCACAGCCAAAAACAGCGTAAAGAGACAAGGCAATTCAATGCATTCTAGGACAGAAAAAAGACGTTAGGGAAAAACTGAGGACATCTGAATATAGAATGGACTTTAGTTTGGTGATAATGTATCAATCTTGGCTCCTTAATAGTAACCAGTGTACCACACTGACATAGGTGTTAATAATGGGAAACTAAGAGTGGGGTGGGTGGAAATCTGTGCTGTCTTTTTTTTTTTTTAACATTTCTGCAAATCTAAAATTGTTCTAAAGCCTTTTTTCAAAAAGCTATTATCAACAAAATACAAGGGCAGATCATCTGAGAAAATATTTGCAGTATATACTTCAGAAAACAATATGTAAAGAACTTTTACATGATAAAATAAGATGCTGGCAACATGTGACTAAGATGTGTGCAAGCTCCGTGACAACCAGAGGTACTGCCAGAATCCTCGTCAGTAGCCGGTGAGACAGGTGGGGTTTAAGGTGCCCTGTCGTGGAAGCCTGGCCCAGCCTGGGGCTGCCACCCTCACAGGACATGGTCTGAGAAAGCCGTCGGTCCAGAAGCACCAGAATTCACGTACTGAACATCTTCCCACGTTCTTAAATACCCTCTCCAAAACCCTTCTAATGGCATCAGACGAACCCCTCATATTTCACCAACCCCCCCATAATTTGGCCACTTCGGTTAATGATGATATTTTTACTTTTATTACTTTGAGAAACAGCAACACCTGTAAATTGTGACTTGCCGATAGGCAAGTATAGGTCACTCAGTGAGTGCAAAGTTCCGATCGCAGCAGTGTGGACCGCTGGACGCCAACTTGCCTTACGATGCTACTGGCTGCACACAGCCCCCCTGCCCGGCGTTGGTCCGGGACCACGGCTCCCACACTGAGGCCTGGGACTACCAGGTGGGACCCGGGGCCCTGCTGCAGAGCGAGCTCCATGGTCGGATGGGGCGGTGCTGGTGGGGAAGGTCTGCTCCCACCTGCTCCCCTGCCAGGAGGGGAGGGGCCCAAATGCCCATGAGCACTGCCCCCGGGACAGGCTGGGCCCGGGAGTGATGCCCACGGCAGGCTCAGCTGTGGGCCAGCCTGGTGAGGGGAGACCGTGCCTGGCCACAGGCCAGTTGGTCCTCGAGCCCACTGGGGACAGGGAAGGCTGGCCGCCATCCTCGGCAAAGGTCTCATGCCTGCCTCCCAGCCAGAGGCCCGGTGCCAGGTTCGTGTGGCCCCTTCTCCACCCTTCACTGGCTCTAAGACACGCCCCTAGCCTAAAGGCCTGTGGGCGGCAGGAGGGGGTGCAGGTGCAGCCCTCTGCTCCTGCCCAGCCCTGGGCGCTGCCCACTCAGGACAGTCTTTCTGTAACAGGCATCTGACTTCAGGTTCACGCTGCCAGTGAGTTTCCCGGGAGGCACAGGCCGAAGGGTGAGGTGGTGTATCATCAACGTGCCTTTCTGTACAGTGGCCTCACCGCCCATTGCCTTGCACTGAGGGCGCTGTCCCTCGAGTCACAGGGTCCCCCTTCCAGTGGCCTGAAGCCCCTTCTCCTGCTGACGTCAGCCCAAGCGCCCTGGACGGGAAGCCTAAGGTCACCGAGCGGGCCAGACGTATGCGGCCCAGGCTGGCCTCCACCCACTCCCCTCCCGAGTCCACACCTGCCCTTCAGCTGAAGTCTGTGCACAAGCCCTACGGTCCCGCCAGTTCACAGGTGTGTTGGACCAGACATCCTATCCTTCACACCTGACTAGCCCGGTGGGCTAAGGAGCTCTGGGAGGGTAGCGGTCACAGCAGCCCTGGACACCCCCACGTCCCCTAAAGGGCCATTCCCTGCACTCCCGACTGCGTCCTCACAGCTCACCCGCCCTCCCTGGAGAGGCCAGATACCTGGAGCACGAGAGGACGACGGCCATAGGCAGGCGGGGAGGCTGCAGGTGGAGGTGAGGACGGGCAGCTGCTCCCGCCCTCCGTTAACATCCCACGTTTGCAGACCCTCAGCCCCGCTCTGAATCCAGTCTTGACGCGCTTATGCGGGTGTCTCCAAGGAGGCCGGGAGGATGATGGTCAACAGAACCTCCTGAACTCAACCGGGGTGGAAAAAGCGCTTCCCATCTGGGTATTCTAGAAGTCTCAGTCTCTCCTTCACTGGAAGGCAGCCCCAGAGATGAAAGGGTGTGACCTGATCCAGCAAAATTACCAGCCACTAGGAGGCAGCAGAGCTCCACTGGCCAAATCCCAGTACTTGAAAACAGTTCTCTGAGGGATTCACAAAAACAGACCAAACCTGCCCCCGTGGGTTTCGGTTAGAAGCCATGCCCACTACAAGGGCAGAGTTGATTGGATGCTAAAGACTGCAAGGCCCTCAAAACCGAAAGCGTCTCTCACCTACTATTCCAGAAACATGGGCCAAACCTACTCTAACTCCCGGCTACGGGGCCTCCCCAAGCACCCTGACGACAGCAGTGTCCTCTTCTGACCACCGGCCCCTGGGTGTAGGGGGAGGCATGATCCACACACACCTTCTCCAGGGGCAGGTTGCTCAGTGGGACGGGGTGGGGGGAACCCCCTCCCGCAGGATTAAATCTCTGGGAGATCCCACAGCTTTTCACTCCTTTCAGAAAACAAAGTCCCTGGTCACTGTGAGTTTCACCTGAGTTAACATGAACACTCGCCCATACCCCCAACTCCCCACCCCCCTAGAAACAGTGCTGGACAGGACCCAAACGCCCACCTCAAGGAGGCTGCGTTTGAGTGGACAAGACAGATGACAGGCAAGACAAAGATAGGCCAAATAGGGCACTGGGCAGTGACCAGTGCTAAGCACAGCCAGGAGGGCGCTCAGGACAGGGTGGGGGTGGGCCTCACAAAGGGGCAGGGAAGGCCCACTGTGGTGACTTTTGAATAAGGACCTGAAACACAGGAGGGAGCAGAGCACCCAGCCCACCGGGCACGTGCAAAGGCCCTGGGGTGGGGGTGGGAGTGAAGAGGGCAAGGGCAGCACGAGCTCGGTGACGGGCCTTCCAGGTCATCCCAGGACTCCAACTGGTACGAGAACCGATTCCACCATTGCGCAGCCTGTCCCGAGGAGGGGTGAGGATGTTGTAAGTGTTTTAGATTGGGAGCCTGGACTAAAGCTGTCACGCCCAGATCCCCAGTCGAGAACAGCCGGTCACCTGGTTAATGGGTGGTTCTGCGGTTCTTCCCAGCAGGACAGTGTCCAAGCCCGTCTTCCTGCTGCATACTCCCAGCAGGTGGAGGCCATGCCTGATGCTTCTTGGTCCAGCAGCCTCGGCCAGCATGTGGGAGCCTCTCAGGACCCAGTGCCCAGCCAGGACACTCATCGGGAAGGCCTCACCCTCAGCTTCAAGAGCACTCCCTCCGCACTCAGCCACAGTGCCGTAAATTATTTTAACAGGGGTGGACAGGCCCCCAGAGTGTGCAGCTCCACAGGGAGCCAAGCACACAGACCCCCGGGCAGCCCTGCTACCCCATGCAGCTCCTGATGCATCAGGGAGAAGCTGAAGGTCAGCGCAGGATCCCACGTTCCCAGGTCATCAGGGCCGGACCTCAAGTCCACACCGGTTACATCGGCCTTCCTCACTTGAGATTTGTCCCTCTTTTTTCAACCATGCTTTCCAGCTGCTGACTTCTGTGCACAGCTGTCCAAGGTAGAGTTCAAACACAGCTCGCTGGGCAGCAGCTCTGCCCACCTGGAGGCTGTGCTGACCCAGTGCTCTAAGGGTCCCACTTCCTGGCTCCCAGCTCACTCCACTCTGGGGGTCGGCCTGATCACCACGCGGCCCCCCAGACCACAGGCTCATCTTCAATCCTCACAGTCCCAGGTCCCCTGCATGGTCCCCTGTGCCCGCCCCAGGAGGTGACCATACACACGTCTCCAGCGCTCCCAGGCACATCTGGTCACACAAGTCTCTTCGAGATGGCAGGTGGTTTTCAAGCTTCTCTGAGTCACAGAAACCTTTCTCCAGACACAGCTTTCTGCAAACGCTCTGTGTGTGAGTCAGTTTGAATGTGCCAGGTGCAGACACCCCCGTACTTCCTGGAACATTCCAGAAAGCATCAAAGGGAGAGGAGGAAGTGAGGCCCCGACACCCCAGGCCGGGGTCACAGTCCCAGCACCAACCTTCACTATCTGAGGCCCCAGGAGAAGCACTGCCGTGTCTGGAAAAGGTGTGGTTCCACCCAGAGTCCTCCAGGGAGGCCTGTGGGGAGGAGCCTACGAGGCAAGGACGAGAACGTGCTCTGAAAGGGGCACGTGCAGTACCAACATCGGTGCTCCTGTTACCATGTTCCAGCTCATTTCTACATAAATTCAACAAGGAAAGAAAACATACCTTAATTACCATGCAAACTGCTTACCGTCAGTCTTTCTTGCTACCATTACTAACATTCTAATAAACTGCCCTTTTCAAAATGCTTTTGTGAAAATGTTTTCCGCAAAGATGCAGGCAAAACACGCTGGGCCCAGCCAGAGCCTGGGGCACTAGAAGGGCGCAGCAGCCCACCTTCACTCCTCAGCCACGGGCCTTGGTGAACACAGGACAGGAGGCCTGCTCTCTGTCCTGCAGGCTGACTGCTCGCTGTGTCAGCAAGCGGGGTAGCAGGGCTGGACCACAAGGCAAAGAGATGTGGCCGCCCCACCATCACACCTCTGCCCCATTGCTGTCCAGCTCCTTGCTCAGCCTGCAGACACTGCCACTTAAAAAGAATCTGTACAAAGAGATACACTCAAAAATGTTAGAGATGAATCAAAATGAAATTCTAAAAAAAATGGTGAAGTAATACAAAGGAGGTAGGATGAGTAAACAGAATAACAAAAACCAGAGAGAGGGACTTCGCTGGTGGTCCAGTGGGTAAGACTCTGCACTCCCAATGCAGGGGGCCAGGGTTCAATCCCTGGTCGGGGAACTAGATCCTGCATGCATACTGCAACTAAGACTCCACATGCCGCAACTAAGCAGTCCACATGCCGCAACGAAATTAAGACCAGGCACAGCCAAAATAAATAAATAAATAAATATTAAAAAAAAAACAACAGAGAGAACAAACACAAAACAAACAATAAAATGACAGCCTTCAGCCCTAACACGGCAATAATTATTACATTATGATATAAATGGCCTAAATACCCAACTGAAAGACAGGGACTGGCAGAATGTATTAATGAAAAAATGACCCAACTATATGCTGTCCAAGCAAATATTATTTTGTAAAAATCAGGAATGATTACATTAACACCAGACACAGCAGACTTCAGAGCAAGGCCAACGATCGGGGACAAAGAAGGTCATTACATGATGATAAAAAGTCTCTCCATCAAAAAGTGAGCAATCCTAAATATGCATGCATCAGACAACAAAGCCACAAAACTCATGAAGCAAAAACTGGTAGAACTAAGGGGAAAATAGACAGATCCACGGTTACATGTGGAGACTTTAAGACCCCCTCTCTCAACAGCTGGTAGAACAACTAGACAGAAAACCACCAACAATATAGAAGAACCCAACACCAGCCCCTAGATGAGGTGGTTGACATTTGTAGAACTGTCTACTCAACAACAGCAGGACACATATTCTTTCCAAGCACCCAGGGAACAATCACCTAGACAGACCATATCCTGGGCCATAAAACTAATCTCAACAAATTGAAAAGAATTCAAATTACACAGTGCATTTATTCTCTGATTATAATTAAATCAAACGAGAGATCAATAACAGAAAGATAACAGAAATGTCTCTAAACACTTGGAAATTAACACACTTCTGAATAATCCATGGACAAAGAGGAAACCTCAAGTGAAATTTAAAATATACAATGAACTGAATGAAAAATAAAATACAGGGCTTCCCTGGTGGCGCAGTGGTTGGGAGTCCGCCTGCCGATGCAGGGGACAAGGGTTCATGCCCCGGTCCGGGAAGATCCCACATGCCGCGGAGTGGCTGGGCCCGTGAGCCATGGTCGCTGAGCCTGCGTGTCCGGAGCCTGTGCTCCGCAACGGGAGAGGCCCCAGCAGTGAGAGGCCCGCGTACCGCAAAAAAAAAAAAAAAAAAAAAAAAAAAAAAGAAAAAAAAGAAAATACAACATGCCAAAATGTGTGGAACACAGCTAAAGTAGTACCGAGAAGGAAATTTCAGGACTAAATGCTTAAATTAGAAAAGACAAATGGTTTCTACGTTAAGAAGCTAGAAGTAATGTAAACTAAGGCCAAAGTAGGTGGAATGTAGGTGTGGCAGCAGAATAACCCCTGCGCCCACCCCAAAGATGCCCACATCTGAGTCCCTGAAACTGTGAATGTGACCTCTTGTGGCAAAGGTATTCTGCAGATGGGATTAAGGTTACAGGCCTTGAAACAGGGAGACTTCCCTGGATGGTCCAGGTGGACGCAATACAGCCACAGAGTTCTTTAAAGTGGGGAGCCTCTCTGACTGCATTAGAGAGAAAAGTGATGAGGGAGGAAGGGTCAGAGAGAGCTGCAGTGTGGCAGGTGGGAGGGAAGGGAGGGAGGCTTCAGAAACTGGAAAAAGCAAGGAAATGCATTCTCCCCGAGACTCCAGAAAGGAGCACAGGTCTGCCACACCTGATGTTAGCTCAGTGAGACCTGTGCTGGAATTCTGCTCTACAGAACTAATTCTAAGATAAAAAATTTGTGTTGTTTTACATCATTAAGTTTGTGGTAATATTTTAAGGCAGCCATAGGAAATGAATACAGCGGGAAATAATAAATATGAATGGAAATTAATGAAAACATAGATAAACAAGAACAATGAAATAAAGTTAGTAACCTTCAAACTGGAAAACGCTTAAAGAGAAAAGGAGAAAACAAACAAGAGATATGAAGATAAGCCACCACTACAGATCCTACAGATGTCAAAATGATAATGTGGGATTATGACGATGAACTACTTCAAGCCAACATATATACCAACTTAGATGAACTGGACAATCTCAAAAACCACAACTTCCAAAACTGACACAAACTAAGAAGGGAATTTGAATACCCCTGTAAATATTGAAAAGTTGAATTTGTTGTCAAATACCTTCCCACCAAGAAGACTCTAAACACTGGGAAATTCTGCCAAACGTGTAGAGAAGTGATAACACCAACCTCACACAAACTGCTTCAGAAAAATAGAGGAAGAGGAAGTAATTCCAACGGCATCATACAAAGCAAGCATAACTCTGAGTTTAAAATCTGACAAAGATGTGAGCAAACTGAAAATGGCAACACCAATATCTCTAATGACCATAGATGCAAGCTCCTCACAAAAATATTAGCAAGAAAAATTCAAGAATCATGAAGAACTAGGATTTACACCAGGAATGCAAAATTAGTTTGCAAAATATTTGCAAAATCTGTCAATATCATTCACCACCTTAAAAGGATCTAGCAGAAAGTTAAAATTTCAATAGATGTAGGAAAAATCATTTGACAAAATTCAACACCATGCATGACAAAACCCCTCAACAAACACATCTTTTTGTTACACGACAACTCTTGCTTTCCAATGGCATCAACCTGATTGCTGACTTGCTTGATCCTTCAAGACACAAGTTGTGGCATTTAGGATGGGGCCATGATGCAGTCACTGGTGTTGACCTAGCCTCAGGCAGGAACCCGTGGTAAGAGCTGGGTGACAAGCAGAAGCCCACGATCCTTGGGGAAGGTAGAAGCTGGAGGTGAGCCCCACACTCATCCTGCTTGTCCCTGAGGGTGTTTTCCAAGTGGGGTGCAGAGATTGTAGATAGGGACTAAGAAGGAGCACCCAAAACCTGTGTGAAATCCCCCTTGGGTCTTTGGTGAATCCTGTGTCTGCATAAAATGAGACTCCGGGCAAGGGTGGGGTGGTCAAAACTAACTGGGAAGTGGGGGTCACACTGACAGCTCAGCAGGAGCCAGTGTGGGGCCCTGGAGTGAAGGGACCCCAGTGAGAAGACCAAGCTTTCCGCAGCAGTTGCACGTAGGTGATGGGGACTCTGGCAAAATGGAAATAGACCTGCCCTAACAAAGCCGAAACTCGAGTCTTGAGAGGAACAAGGGGACCACTGACCACTTCATTCCTTGCCGGAACAAAGGGGGAACACGTGGGAGCCCTGAAGCACTTCATCCGTGATGCTCAGCACACAGAGGAGAATTCCCAGACTCACAGTGAGCCACGAGACAACCAACAGGGTCTGGGCATGATCCAAACATTCATGTTGGCCAAGACCTCAAAATAGCTGTGATGATTATACGATAGAAAATAGAGGAAAAGGTAGACAAAAGGGACATGGAGTATCTCAACAAAGAATGAAAAGTTAAAGAAAAAACTGCATTCTAAAATTGAAAATTACAAAATATGAAAGAAAAAAAATCACTGCGTGCAGCTACCAGGAGACTGAACACAGTAGAATCCGGGGCAGTGGACCTGAAAAGCAGTCAACAGAAAAGGCCCAAAATGAAGGGCAGAGAGGAAAAAAGAAAAAGGTTAGCAAAAAGAACAAAAAACAAACGGAAAATCCAGAAAAGAGCATAGGAGGGAGATACATTGAAAGGGTTTACCCAAATATATGTAACAGTTTAAAAATAACAGTAATAACGTTGTTACTAAAAATTAATCTATGGAACTATTTTTTTTTCCCCTTAGAGAATATTCCACTTGGAATATAGAGTTAAAACTGCCATGTAGGGCTTCCCTGGTGGCGCAGTGGTTGAGAGTCCGCCTGCCGATGCAGGGGACGTGGCTTCGTGCCCCGGTCCGGGAGGATCCCGCGTGCCGCGGGGCGGCTGGGCCCGTGGGCCATGGCCGCTGAGCCTGCGCGTCCGGAGCCTGTGCTCCGCAGCGGGAGAGGCTACAACAGTGAGAGGCCCACGTATTGAAAAAAAAAAAAAAAAAAGCAAAACTGCCATGTTATGAAGTTACTTGAAGTAATTTTTTCCTATTTGGTTGTATCACCAACTTGACATACATTTATATATTTAAACTAATTAATTTCCATATAATTTCAATATTTAGGAGTGGCTTCCTCATACTTTCTTGATTTAGATGTTTATTGATTATCCAAAAACCTTTACATGATGCCATTGTCAAAATTATATAATAAGATTTTCATTCACAAAAATCTTCCCATTTCTGTCCACTTTGGGTCCCTCCCTTTCAATATAAGTAACCAAAACAACTGGTTTGGTAAATGCTTCCATTGTTTGTTGTTAAACATATAAATGAATACATTACATACATACACATCTGTATACGCACATATCTGCCTTCCAGGGTAGAATACTATGAACAAGTCTGCACCCTGCTTTTCTTTTTACTTAATGTATTCTGGAGATGACCGTAAACTGCAATACAGAAACACCCTTCATTCCATTTCTATAGTGGCAGAGTACTCCACTGTATAAGTAAACCACAATGGACTCAACCCATAGGTGAGCATACGGATCGTTTCCCATCTTCTGCTATTAACACAGTGCTAAAATGAATACCCATGTGTATGCCTATTTCCTATACCTATTGTCATGCCTATTTTTGTCAGTGATGCTCTGGGATAGAGTCCTAGAAATAGGACCATGGGATCAAAGGGTAAACGCAAATGAAACTTTTCTAGACATTGACAAGTTCCCCTCCATAAGTACTATAATAGTCAGCTTGGGTGGCTGCAACACAATACCACAGACTGGGCAGCTTAAACAACAGAAATTTATCTTCTTGCAGTCCTGGAGGCTGGGGGTCTGAGAGATCAAGATCTGGGCAGGGTTGGTTTCCCCTGAGGCCTTTCTCCTTGGCGTGTAGGTGGCTGCCTTCTCCGTGTCCTCCCACGATCATTTCTCTTGTGCATACACGTGTCTGCATCCTAATTTCCTCTTCTTATAAGGATGCCAGTCACGTTGGGCTAGGGCCCACCCTAATTACCTCATTTTAACTTAATTACTTCACCGAAGACTCCCATCTCCAAATGTGGTCACATTCCAAGGTACTGAGGGCTAGGGCTCCGACACATGAGTCTGGAGGGCACGATTCAGCCTTGTGCTGCAGCACTGCTCTACCCCCAGCAATGCGTGTGCCTGTTTCCTCACACAATTCAAGAACTCTAACCTTTATCTGAGGTCTGTCTGCCTCAAATGTCATGTGGTTGTTTCCATTTCCCACATCAATCTGAGAACCTCTGTTCTGAAATAGAACAGTTTAATTGCTGCTTATTTTGAAGTTGGAGAGTTTAATAATTTCCATTTATTATCAGTAGTTAAATAATTAATCCTACCTGTCAACTCTCTCTTATGGTTTTTTTCTGTTTCCTTATTCAGTGTTGATGGCTTATATGAAATATATTTTCACTTACATTTGGGTATAAAAATACTGAGCTAGGTCTTAGACATTTTGCTTGTTATCTTCTTCAGTAGCTTAGAAGATATTCATCTTCTTTCCTTCTATCCCTTATTTTAAGTAGGATCTAAAATCGAAACAGAATCATTTCCCCCCATCATCGAGAATCAGGGAAAAAAGAAAACTATATCATGTTTGTGCCACCGTACCAGCTAGCATTGCCCTAACTAAGCCCATGAGTCCGAATACTTTAATTACTGTAGTGGCTACTTTGTGACTAAAAGTGACCAGAGCACTTGTTTATCTGAGAGCCAGAAAGACCTTGGGCCTGAGGTCATCCCGGGAAGCTGGTCCCTCTGGAAAGGGTGCACCGTTGTTCCCAAACTTCCCACAAGTCCCACTCAGTGGCGCACCTCAGTCAAGGGCCTGATGTGACACCACATGCCCCAGACTTAAATCAGCTTGCCCAGGGCTCAGGGGCACCGAGCCCGGGTCTTGGCAGCATGGGGCCTTCTTGTGGGAAGGGGGCAGAGAGTAAGTTCCATGAGCACCTGTCCCTGGATCCTGTGGACCATCTTGCGTGTGACTCACAGGAAGATTATGCTCTAGGGAAAGACACACCAAGGTGCTGGGAAGGGAGGATGGGCCCAGGCTCCGGGCACGGGGCCCTGTCCCTCTAGGGCCGCAGAGCCCTCCCTGCCCCCACTGCCGCTCCCACTGCCCTCGTGGTAACTGGATGCACGTGTGGTCAGCGGCGGGGCCAGCTCCCGGGAGGGACGCGAGGCTGTAAAACGTGCAGCTGCTTGGGCTCTAAACAAGGCTGGCTCTGGTCCGTAAGGGGCGGGGGTACGGAGCGGTCAGCAGGGACCCGGGTGGTTCTGGGTCGAGAGTGGGGAGCAAACTGAGGCACAAAAGTACCTTGCACCTGGCTCCACATGCCCGGCCATCACGACAGCCCTGACCGGCCCAAGCAGGGTCACGGGGAGAGGCGGGGACCCCGGCAGAGAGGAAGGGAGCAGAGGGGGAGAGAGATGAGGAGAGCCCAGAGGGAGACAGACAGACTGACGGTTGGAGGAGGGAGACAGAGGCTGAGGGCAAGTGAAAATGAACCCGAGGGCCAAAGAGGCAGAAGCCCCGAGGTGATGCGGGGCCTGCAGCCCAGGGTCCCTGACAGGCGCCCCTGTGCCGTGCTGCCTGGGCCCACAGGACACCGGAAACAATGTTCAGGCCTGCCGCAGGGATACGGCTGCTGTCACAGGGCAGCGGGGCAGGCGGGGAGGGCTCTCTGAAGACTCGGGTCAGCGCTCACCTGGCCCAGCTCAGACATCCCTGCACAGAGCGGCCCGGGGGCGCCGGCATCGCTCGCTAAACGCCCCCTAACTTCTAAGGGGAAATGAGGTCGGCTCCCCCGTCCCTCCTGGGAAACCATGTGACCCTCAGGGTGACCAGGTCCACACGTGTGCGCTGGCCGTGGGGAGAGAAGGGCCCATTCAGAGCCGCACTCTCCGTCAATGGCGGACGGAAGGGACGTGGTGCCTTGTAACCTCCAGGCCTGTCCTGCAGAGGAAACCGAGAAATGCTCCAAAAGCGGGCAGCCGAGTCTGCCAGCCCTGGCCAAGACCAGCTTCTGGTCTCGCTCGGTGGGGCACCTTCCCTGCTCCTGAGGGCCCACCCCTGGGCACCACGGTGACCCTATCAGACTGGACCTCCCCACCAAGGAAGGGAAGAGCTCAGGGAGGAGGGTCCACCCAGCTCAGCGATCCCCACACCACCAGGCCTGGGCTAAGCGGGGCCCTCGGGGAGCTCCTGGTGACATCCCTCAACCCACGGCCACAGGAAGTCCACATCTGGGTCGAGGGACAGAGCACCGCGGGCCCTGAGGAGACTCTGCGCCCAACCCGGGCTTGGGACCAGGCCTGGTGGAGCTCTGGGACCCTCAGCCCCGGAGCGGTGAGTGGGCATGAGTCCCGTCAGGACGCCCTCTGGGGAAGGGGCAGGCTTGACGCAAGGCTCCCTTCATAAGAGGCTCGGGGGATCTAGTTTGAAAAAAGTTTTAATTTCTCACTACGAAGTATTTCAAACCCAGAGAAACTAAAAACTATGAGACGGCAGTGCACTGGATATTGAGAATTAACAAATGCAAACACTGTACTCTATTTGCTTCGGCTTATTTTCAAATGAATGGAACACACAAAAGGCCACTCTTCCAGCCTCCTGGCCTCTGCGCTGTGCCCAGCAGAGGCCCTGCCGTCGCGCTCCCGCCAGGCTGCACACAGCGCCCCAACAAGACCTCCCGTCGCATCTCGCGTTCAGAAAATGGGCACCAAGGGCACCATCCGCACCGCCCCTCTGCCACTTACACTCAGGGCTGTGCCATCAGGGTGGCCCTGCTGGTGCCCGCAGATCAACGCTTAACTGTGCCCACGGTGTATTTACACATCCGGCCTCATCTGACCGGCACCTCCCAGCATCTGACAGGGAGCTGCTCACGTGTCTCCTGGGCGTGTGGGCCTGCTCTTCCTCGAGCGCACCCCGAGGAGCGGGGCCGCTGCTCCCTGGACACTGCCCTGCTGCTCTCCCAGGTGGGAGCTGGGTCTGGCGCCCGGGCAGCGTCCGGGCACCCTTCAGCACACTTGTCAAGCTTCCCCGAGTCCGGCTCCGTTTGCCTGGGAAGGCAGGCCCCTTAGACACCGGCTGACACTTCGTCCCGGAGGCTCTGGAGGCTTCCTATCTTTCCTCGTTCTCTGCCTCCCTGATCTGTGGCCTTCTCTGCCGTCTGCATGCAGGCCGAGGCATGAGGAGGGGCCTGGAGCACACCGAGGACCGTGGGCTCGTGGTGGATGTGGGGAGGCGGGGTGAGGCGAGGGGGCAGGGCTGGCGGCTCCCAGCACTCAGGACAGGAGCCAGGTCCGGGGTGTGGCTCTCCAGGTGCCCAGGACGCGAGGGGGGACATCTGGCGGTCGGGGATGCGTCTCGGGAGGGGGGAGCCCACACGCACGTCTTGCGAGTGGAGAACCCAGGACAGTGGGCAGAAGAAGCGTGCTCGCGGACACATGGACGAGGAGAGCCCACGGGGTCCAGGAAAGGAGCGTCTGGAGGCCGTGCGGGCGGGGTGGTCACAGCCCAGGGCCGAGAGGTTTTCAGAAAGGAGCACCAGAACAGTCAATAATTCACTGCTGTTAGAACCCGGCAGGTCGGGTGTGCGCTGCATCCGGCAGCTTTGGGGCAGGAGGAGGTGGAGGTCTGGCCGAACAGGAAAAGGACGGGCTGCAATTCAATGTTACTCCAAAGATTCAGGCCATGCGGTTAGTAAATTAAACATAACGAGGAGCCATAGATACTCAAAAGGGAAGGGCGTTAAAATTATCATTTGTGATAATGTAATTCTCTACCTAACACATCCCAGCTTATGAGACCCAATAGGACGTAGTTTACTAAGATGACAGATTATAAACTAAAGATGCAATAAGAAGTATCTCTCCTATACATCAGTAATACTTACAAAAGAAGCCAAGGATAACCTGAATAAGGGCCACGCAACACACTGAGGAGACCACGGGGTCTGGCGAGGCCTGGGTGTGGGCAGAGCCTGCCATGCCCCCACTTGGAAGGACCTCCCTCCCAGCCTGAAGGTGGGACTGAAATGGGAGGCCACAGAAACCATGACAGAAGGACTGCCATGTTCCTCGGGAAGCACAGAGCTGAGGAATAAGGCGGGTCATAAGTTGGCCTTTTGGCAGAGGGACAAATTCTGAGATGCTGTGGATCACAGCACTCTGTGGGGGGAGGGGAGCGTGGACCATAAGTGCCTGGGATGAAGGCGGCATCTCTCATCAGTAGGGATTTGGGTTAATTGTAAGTGGCCCTGAGACTCAACACAGCCCAGCACGATGTCACCCCACTGGCCCCACTCCTGCTGGTCGGTGCAGCTTTCTCTACCACTGGAGAGCAAACCCCATAACTTAGGGCTGAACACAGCGCCCACTTATCAGCTCACGGCCAGGGTGGGCAGAGGCCCAGACATGGGATGGCTGGTCCTCATTCACACAGGACTCAGCCACTGCTGTGGTCTCCCTGGGAGCCAGGCTCTTCTAGGCGGAGGTTGTCTCTGTGGCCACCGGCCGGGCCCTCTTGGCTCCCAGAGGCCATCTGCATCTCCTGGTCTCTCCCACTGGAATCCCCCTCACCTCCTGTCTCTGTCTTCTTCCACCTCCCACGTCCAGACCCAGACAGAAGGGCTCCTGAGATTAGGTCAGGGCACCTCCCTCTGAGTCACTCACAGTCAGGTGACTAGAAACCTGAATGACATCCACAAAATCTCTTTGCCAGGCAACGCGACACAGTCACGGGACAACGTCCCACGTGTCGCCCACTCTCAAGGGGGGAATTCAGCAAGGCCTCTAGGCTGGGGTGTAAGCCTACAAATCTGCCCACCACACCTTGTCCTGGGCTGACTTCTGGTATGTTCCCCAGCGGGAGGTCCTGGAGGGAGGTCCAGGCGGCGCCAGGGCGACGGAGGAGGAGGGGCGGGGGCAGAGAGTACCGTGCAGCGAGGCGGCTCTGCGGGTGCACTTGGCGCCCATGCAGCCGCATCGGCTCCTCCAACCCCCAGGGACACTCTCTGGGGCCTGGTGACTCCCGGCTAGTGACACGGCTCCTGGGGGCCTGCTCTGCAGAGGACCCTGAGTTCGACCCCCAGGCTAATGCCCAGACTCGGCTGCTCTCAGCCTCTGTTCCTCGTTCTAAATACAAACGAGAAAATACCCACCTTTCAGTGACATGAAAAGCACTCTGTAATTTGCAAAGTATTATACAAATGAGGAACTTTAAGCCTGATTTTGCCAGGATAATTCTAGAGAAAGAATAGGAGATAAGAGAAAGGAACAGAGGAAGGTGAGGAATGCGTTTACTGTATTGTTTCTGAAATCGTCCGGGTCCAAACAATAATTGAGCCAGGGCTCAATTATTTGCTGGGGCTGGGGAGAGAGGAAGGTCTGTGCTCTGGGGAGAACACGTCTGACCATCCCCGTGTGCGCGAGGCCAGGAGCCTGCGGGTGGGCTGGGGGCGGGGAGTGGAGAGGTGGGCCTTGTGGCTGGGCCGTCTCCTCCAGCGGCAGACAGCAGGGAGGCGGGCAGCACTGTCTCCAAGGCCCCAGCTTAGCTGCAGCCGCCTCTGCGCACCCTTCTCCATGCTGCTGCCCTGGAGGCCCTGAGCGGCCCTAAGACTCAGAGGGACAGTCGGCACCCCAAGACGACCGGCCAGCTCCGTCGGCGTCACGAACAGACATGGGAGGGATGTGAACCATAGTTACAAACGTGACTAGTTTGTAAACGTGATTACTTTGAACTCTGGCAGGCGACCGGCACAGCGGTGTGGGTGCTTCGCTGTTTCCCGGCTAGGCTGCCTCACCTCGTCGGACTGCACGAGCCTAACATGTGCTAGCGCAGCCCAGCAGTGGCTGCAGCGACGTCCTGAAAGCCGCACTGCCCAGGGCGGAGAACGAGCAAGAAGCTCACAACAGGTCACCAGCCGCGTGGAAAGGGCGCTTCCAGGGCGGGAGACAAAGCGACAGCGAGCGGCCTGACACCCGGCATGGAGCCCGTGTGGAGAGGGGCACGCACAGCGGGGGCACAGACGTTGGGGGGGCGCGGGGGGTCGTCTGTGATCCCTCTGCCCTCTGCCCAGGCACCTCCTTTTCCACCGAGAGGCTGCCGCAGCCCGTGGGGAGGGGCGGCCGGCCTGGGGCCACACGCGGCTGACATCACCTGGGTACCGCTCTCCTCGGGCAGCGCTCAGATCCGGGTGGTCGTGCTGGAGACCAGCGGTGGGGAACGCAGGGCCGCTGCGGGCAGAGACCTCCCAGGGTCAGGCGAGGGGGCGTGGTGACGAGAACCGGCTGGGCCCGGGCCTTGGATTCCAAAGGACGCCAGGGCCAGACAGGCTCTGAGGGGCCTCGAGGTCACCAAGGAGCCCGCATCTCAAGATGAGCCTCTTGGGCACGAAACAGGCACAAGTGTGCCTGGTGAGCCGCCGCACCGCCTTCGGCCGGCTGGAGTCCCAGCTCCCTGGAGACTGCCACAAGAAGAGGCATCACCTCCCCAGCACGGGGCTCACGCGGCCCCAGGGTTCAGAGCCCCGGGCAGCTCCAGGGTCCTGCTCTCCACGGCCACGAGGCGGGGCCACCGTGGGGGACGGGGTGGGGACGTGCTCGGCTCGGGTGTGAGTGGAAAGCCCCGGGCGAGAAGCGCCAGAGCACCTACCCCCGCCCCAGCCCCCGCCCGGCTTCCCCACCACGAGGCCCGGCCGGCAGTGCTGCACCCCGCGAGTCCAGAGACCCACTCCGGGCGCAGCCCGAGTAGGTAGAGAACCAGCCGCGCACACCTTCAGCGGCTCGCGCTTGGTGACCAATAACCTCGGGACAGTGGGAGGCGCCCACCGGGCCGAGGGAGGAGCTCTCGCCAGCCGCCCTCTGGGCCTCCTGGGCCCCGAAACCCCACGTCACTTCAGGAGGGCGCTTTTCCTCTTCTCATTAGATTTTTGAATTATATTCTGAGGCATTGATTTTGTTTTAATTAAAATTGCAGTTTGAGAAAAGTGTCGAGACGCTGAAACGGCAGCCCCTGCATCGGCCCAGAGCCCGGCGCCCCCCTCGGCTCACCTGGGACCCCACCTGCTGCCCCTTGGCCTCCCCGCTCCCGAGTCTCCCAGGAGATCTGTCCAGAGGAGAAGGGCCACTGTGTTTTCCACTGAAGAATTCGTTTTACTTACCTGCTTGACAACTTTTTATTGGGATGTAATGTGGAACCTTGAGAAAAGTTGCCTGAACATTACAACACACTTCTGCAGGTCCCTTAACTGCCCCCCATCGCTCACAGTCAGGCCTGCTTGGTTGCACAGGTATTTGTTCCCCATCAATCCACACCGGCTGAGAGTGACTACAAGACAGCACTTGCCTGGACCCCAAATACTTTAGAGCATATTTTCTAAAACCAAGGGCATCTGGGTAGGCAGAGTACAAAACCAGTTATCAAAACCGGAGCACTTAACGGCGACACAAGGCCTCTACCCAGGTTCCGGACCCCCCCAGCAGCTCCCACCAGACACACTCTAACTGCAGCAAGCCCTCATACTAAACCTTCATAAAAGTAACAGAAGAGGGCATTCTAGAGCTGTGAAATTAGCAATGCTCTTATAAACAATACCTCCCTTCTTAAAAGTTCAGCAAAACAAATTTCGTGTGATGTTAAATATCATACAAAGTTTTTTTAAGACAAAAGAAAACAGGAAACAAAATAACAACCCTACTGACAATAAACACACACCATAAAGCCATGCTGACAAAAATAGAAAAACTAAAATATCTTTAAGTTGATCAAAAGACAGTAAGATAATGATGCAAGAGATGAAAAACTATAAATCAGAATGAGAAAAACTCAAAATTTAGGTCATAGAATTCAGGAAAGAATCAAGAATAAAAGAAAAAAGATTTCAAAATCAGGATGAAATTAGAAGACACACGAGATTGAATAAACACAACAGAGGAAAATAGAAGAAAGAGAACATTTTTAAAAGTCAAAAACAAAATAAAGCAATGAGAAGAATTCGAGAAGAGTGATACACAGAGAAGGAAACCAAGAACGCCAGACAGACAGGAACAGAGCAGAGAGAGGACAAGGCACAACCGGGCACCTCTCCAAACCACAGCTCCTCAAAACGCCTCTTAAATCAAAGAGGTACTTACAGCTAGAGAGGTACTTAAAACTGAATGCACTGCTGGATTTGACCCGCTAACATTTTATTTAGGGTTTGCGCATCTGTCTCAGAAGGCAGAGTTACCTATAGATGACTGTAGGATTACTTGTGTGACTTTTATATCACAACATTGCTGATCTTATCAAATGATTCAGGGAACTTCTGACATTTCTGTTCTCTAAAACAATTGCACACCTTAAGAATTATGTTTCCTTTTGGATGAGTGAGAATGTGCTGTGGAGTAGGACCTCACTGGCACCTCAGCGAGTGCAGACTCTGAGCACCATTCCAGTCATTCCCATAGCTATCCAGACTTTCTACATCATACGTGGCAACGTTTTCACGTTTTGCCGTATTCATCTCTACCTTTATCTTCATTAAGTTTTCCTACTTTGTCTTGAATTATTTTGTAATTCTTCCTCTAACATTTAGAGTCATAGGGTTGTTTCATTTATTTTAAGTGTTTCCAGCATTCCAACATTTTCTCCTGGGAAGAGTTTTGACAGCATCCTTCACGTTTTGACGTGCAGTATTATCTCATTTTCATTACTTTTTATTCAGTTTATGCTTTTATTTAAAAGCATTCCCAAATCTCTAGATATGTAATGGAGTCTGGGTTACTTCTGATTATCATTTTGTGGTTAATTTCCATTTTTACTGTACTTAATGATTTCCGCTGTTGAAAAATTAGATTTCCTTTAAAGTAAAATACATGGTAAATATATCTGTGAATGGTCCTGGTGTGTTTGCAAAATAGAAAGGAAGAAAGTAGGGAAGGAAGGGAGGGAGGAAGGGAGGGAGAAAGGAAAGTAGGAAAGTATATCCTGCGTTTGGAACACAATTTGTCAAGAATGCTATTCAAATTCTTCATAACCATATGAATTTTTTTGTCTTCTTGATTTTTCAATTAAAGTTTCCCATTATGGTACTGGATTTGTCCATTTTCTATTCTTAGAAGTTCTTCCTCCATAAATTTTACAGCTATGTAATTATATACATAAAAGTTCATGAGTATCATATCTTCTTAGAGGATTATAACTTATCAAAATGAAGTATCTTTGACCCATTTAATGCTTTTTATCTTTTTCTTGAAAATAATGTTGCTTGGCCTGCTTCCCAGTGATTACCATTTGCCTAGTACTCCTCCCATTAATTCTGTTTCTGTGTCAATTTTAAGACAACCTGAGTTTTGCCTTTCAATAGAGAAATTTCACATACATTTGAACTAATGCCACATGACGTCTTGCTTTACACATTTACTTTGATTTCTAATTTCTTCCTTCTTCTCTACCTTTCTTTTTTTTTTTTTTGGTGACTTAATCAGGTTTTCGTTGTTCCAGAGTTTTTCCTCCACGAGACTGGAAGCTGCACAATCTCTCCCTGTGACTGGTGGCTCCTGGTACATTGTGAGCATGCTTAAACGCACACTCATACACTATAGGCTTGAATAGTGTCTACGTATTCCCCCAGAAAGAGAGCTGATGTTTAATGATCTTTCACTCTTCTCCTTCTCATCACTATATAAATACATATACATAAGAGTTTTCGGTTTGTAGGACAGAGACAAGATGGTGGAGTAGAAGGACGTAAGCTCACCTCTTCTTACGAAAACACCAAAATCACAACTAACCGCTGAACAAACCATCGACAAAAAATAACGCTGGAACCTACCAAGATTTTTTCAACTCTCATTTTAATCTGCATACCAACAGGCACCGACAGTTATTTAGAGTAGCTACGTGCTGCCCTGGATTCTTTCCCACCATTATCAGTGGAACCAAATGCTAATCTCTTTTGTGGATGGCTATCTCTCTTCATTTTCTCAGAGTCTTAGGGGTGAGGCTGGAGACCTCTGAGTCCTTGACTGTCTGAAACACCCTTCCTTTGCCCTTCGACTTGAATCCTGGCTGTGTCTCAAATTCCAGGTTTGGAATCCTTCTTCCCCAAGTACTTTGAAGATATCGATCCAATTAATTCTAAAGTATACATTTGTCATAGAGAATTTTGATGCCAACTGAGAGCCAGACCCTTGCACCTCCTGCCAGCCACTTTGGGGGTTTCTCTTTGGCCCTGTCCCGAAATTCTGTCCCACTGTATTCAGGCCCTTGTGGTTTCTCACCATCCCCTCAACCCCCAACCACCCCCCCTCAACACTTTACCCCCAACACGCTCTGAGCCCTGAGAGGCTTCTTCCAGGATGTGTCTCATCATCCTCCCTCAGCCTTCTCTGCTCTCTGCTCTTCAGACTCCTATCCACAGAGAAGAGAGCCTCTCAGAGTCCTCACGGTCTCACCCTTTTCTCTCACACTCTCCACCTCTCAGTGGCTGAGGCCCGCATTCTGCAACAGCTCTGGTCCTTTAGGTTTGCATTCTGGAATAAATCCTCGGTTCATTTGTCCAGTCACTAATTCCTTCTTCACTTCTGTCTGTTCTGCAATTTAAACCATCCTGATTATTCCGTGTTGATAACTTGGCTTTCCAAAATTTTTGTTTGTTTCTTTTGAAGGAGCTGTTTCTTTTATGAATATTCTTGTCTTCGTGCCGTAAGTCTTCGCTTAACATATGTTCTTCTGTTGCATTTGGGCTTCTCCTGCTGTTTGGTCCTCCTCAAATGCATGGCAGCTCTTGGCTATGCCCACAGTTCTGCTTTTGAGAGGCCTGACTCACCTGCCGTGGATACCGGTTCTGGGCCGAGTGTCTGAGTCCTCGTACTTACCTGCAACAGGCTCTGCACGAGTCTCCTGTGATGTTTTCATCCACAACATTATCTGCTTCTATCTCTTAATAATTAACCAAAAGTCTGAGCCTCTGACTCAGCTACCCCTGTTTCAGCAAGGATTCTACTGTTGCTGCTGCCTTAAAGTTTCTGTCTTCGGGGGGACTCTGGTATAGGTGACAGCAGATGGATGTTCTCAAGTAACCGTCCTGTTCCAATCTGCAAGAGACTGATTTGTGTTCCGCTTCTCCTGTCTTTTTACCGTATTTAGGGTTTCTTTCATAGCCGGTTGATAAAAGGTCTAGAAACACCCTTCTTAAGTTCTGGTTGATAGATTACTCTCAACGGCCGCTGCCTGGGGCCCGTGTGTGGCCTCCACCTCTTCCCAGCCTGGCCCCGGGAAGGCCCCGCAGAGGCACAGGTCAAGTGCGCCCGGGGAAGACTTGCCTGAGGCCCCAGCGCAGAGAGGGGAAGACAGCGGGACTCACAGGTAGCAGAGAGCGTGGCAGAGGGCAGGCCCTGCCCCGGCAGTGATGGCCCGAGGACAGGATCTGGAGCAGACCTCTGGAAACAGGGGCAGCTTTGCTTCAGGAGCAGAAGCTAACCATGCAGCCACTCTGGATTTATGTAAGACATACCCTGCAATTTCCCTGTTGTCTGTAATTACCCTGTGTCACCACGTAACACTTGCCCTAGTTAAATGATTGGCAGTTACCATGGAAACCAAGTACTGTTCTCTAACTTGAAAAGGTGGTTGTATTTTTTAAATTTTTCTAACATATTCTACTTTGATAGAGATTAATTTACAGCTGCCACCAATGTGGAGAGAAAGTCAGCTGTGGCCACCAGCCATGTCTGTTGTCCCAGCCCCTCCCACCAGGAAGGTCCGCCCGGCCCTTTCCCCGTCCCGCCGTGGAGTCGCCATCCGTGGGCTCTGCCCATGCCACGCCTCTCCCCGGGCGGCCGCTTCGGCTCCCACGGCAGACCACACGCAGGCTGGGGCTCCTGCCATCCCGCTGCCCTCCCCTGGCCCAGCCGGGCCCCCAGTCTTCCAGGCATGCCTGCACAAACCTCATGAACCGGAAGACGTTCAACCGTAAGTTGACCCACAAGAGATTGCCTTTTCCTGAATGCCACAAACGGGTGAACACTGGCCGTTCATGAGGACGACACGCATCTCACCCCGATTTCTCCATCTTCTTACCTCCCGGTTCCCCCCTCTGCTTCCTGGGACAGACCTGCCGGCCCGGCATGTCCATCGCTGCCAGACGCCACCCTCGTGGCTGGACAGTCCCTCTGTCCACCTCCTGCCTGCACAGGACCAGGCCCCCGTTTCTGCTCATCGACAACTCCCCCGCATCCCCCTCTCTTCCCACTGCAGCAACTCGGTAAAGCCCTGTCCTTGCTGCCCCAGCTCTTCCCCTCTCTGCTCCTCCATGGGCGCCCACTTTCGCTCTTGTCCCCTCCAGGCCACCCGCTGGAAGCCCAGTTCTCCCTCCCCACCAACAGCAGGGATGGAGTCTGCCCGGCTCCGAAGACTTGCCCGGGACCCCCCTGCTGGTTCCTGGGGTCCACGCCAGACCTCTCTCCTCCCGCAGACGCCCCTTTGGTGGCGCCAGCGTTTCCTGCATGGCATCCGCACGAGCCCACACCCCCAGTGCATTCTCTCTCCGAGGCTCCGGTGCCATCTGTCCAGCTGTGTGCTTGACAGGTGCACGAATGTCAGCATCTCACCTGCACGCGTCCAGAGGCCAATCACTCCCGAACCGACGCAAGCACTGGAGACACTCTGTCCTCGCTGCCCCTCAGCCCTAGTCCTTGCCGCTGTCCCTGCCCCTCAGGTCACTTCCACTCTCTCAGGGGTTCACACTGGCTCCACCTTCAAAACACAGCCCGAGTCTGGCCAGCCCTCGCCACCCCCTCACACCACTCTCACCTGGGCGCAGGTAAAGCCTCCTCATTGGTCTCTGATTCCAGCCAGGGTCCCCTGAGCGTCTATTCTCTGCCCAGAGCCAGAGGTGCATTCTTCAAGAAGCGAATTCCTCTCAGGCGCCCCCTCCACCCAGAGTGTAAGCTCCTAGCAGGCGCCAGCACCCAGCCCCACCCCGCTCACGGCTCTGGCCAGGCTGCCCCGGCCTGCTCTCCAGCCTCCTCACCTACGACCCTCGCGCTGGCCGTTCCCTCTGCCCGGAGTGCTCTTCTCCATCTGTGACTCACTCCCTCACCCTTACTTAAACGTCACCTTCTCAGTGAGGCCGCTCCCAACTGAGTGCACGCACACGCACGCACACATGCACACGCACTCGCGCGCTCCTGCTCTCCCCTTTCCTTTGTCCACGGAGCGCATCACCTTCGCATTTCTTAGGCGTGCGGGCTACCTTTGACGCCGTCTCTGGGGACAGAGCCCGTCAGTGTTTGCTGTCGGATCCGACCCTGCCCAGAACCAGACCTGGCGCAGAGCGCGGGTTTGATCTGTCTGCCCAGTGAGGCTGTTGCCTCTGGGATAGCAACCCTACCTTCCAGCCTCATTTAAAATTATTCCTAAGATCAGCTCTGCTTCTGAAGCATCTCATCACCTTCACTCTGTTTCTAACCTTTGAGACCCGCATGTGGCCAGTGACAGGGTGGACATTCTGTGTGGATGAGGAGGGACGGCACCACACACTCCCGACCGCGTCACTGCAAGAATCCAACGTTCCTTCTCAGTTCACTATAAACCACCCTGTTAAAGGAAACGAACACACAAGAAGCAGGTCTGAGAGGGTGCGAACACCAGCGGGGGAGCCCGCCCCCGTCAGGGGCTCTCCACGTGCTCCGTGGCCGAGCGAGGTTAATGGGAGTCAGGGTGCAACTCGGGGTTAAGAATCTCCGAAGGAGTGGTCGAGCACAGGGGTAACCAAACGTGAGGACCAGGCCCCGAGCCGGGTGGGAGAGGGGAGGGTCAGGATCCAGGCTGAGGGGGGGCAACCAACAGGCACTGGGGTGGAGCGCAGGCAGGGCACAAGTGACAGAGCAGCCAGGAGGGGCCGGGCAGGCAGGTCACCAGCGGGGTAGACGAGAGTACCTGGGAGCGTCTCCTCCTCCCGGCCCGTGGTCGCCTGTCCTGCCAGCCCACCTGCTTCCCCCGCGGGTGAGGACACTGTCCATCTACCAAAAAGCAAGGGGAAAGCGTCATGTTACCCGCTGAGCTCGGCACAGCCCGAGGTCCCGCTCGGCCCCGGTTCCTGCTCATACTCTCAGTTTGGAGGCTCACGGGACACCTTTATACTTGAAATTTGTTTTGCATCTATTCTCAATCGTTATAACAGAAATACGTTTTAAAAAATCTGGTGCCACGTTTAAAGAGTCAGAGATGCCCGGGGTGCTGTGGGCCCCAGCCAAGCACCACTGCTCCTCTAATGGAGCAAAGCAGCTGAGGAGGGCCTGCCCCGGACTCCTGGTACCCACACCCTGGAGACTCCTCAGTGGGCTTGAGCCGCAGCGAAACTCTTCCCAAATTTCAGATGAACCTCAAGATCTAGCCATCACCCTAATCATACCTAACGAATTGTGTTCCAGAAACACAGGCTGGCTGATGAAAACATGCAAAATCTTTAAAAGGAAGAGACACTAACACTTCTTCAGCACTTTGTTACTTCTAAGCACTTTCACGTCTATTCACTTAACACACACTCTTCGCGGGATTAGGAAGCAGGTGTCACCGTCACCGCTTCATAGAGGAGGAAGCAGGTTCAGAGAAGGAAAGCACACGGCAGGGTTGCGGGGCTGGCGATTCCCAGTGACCTGGCGGAATCCCTCCTGGCCTGCTGGCTGCTCGGGTACACGTGCGCTCGTGGGGAGAGGGCGGTTATTCCTCCCGAGAGCACGGCATGTGTAGGCCTCACTGCTCTCTACAGCACTTGAAGTGACCGTACTCTGTGTCCCTTCTATGTAGGAGCAGTAATGGTGCCAGAGCATTCTTCCCCCCGCTGCGTTCTCCAGAGCGATGGGTGAGTTACTTCATGTTTCACATTTCGATTATTAAATAGTATTAACGTACCATGAGTTTGACACGAACTTGGCAATGCATATAGATTCCTTTTATTCCTAATGACTATTACAACTTTTCTGGGTCTTGGGCGGTTTTCATAACCGTTCAAAACCATAGATATTGGAATGTAAAGAGTAAAAAGTTAAACAATGGAAAGACTCCCGTAGTATTTCTGAGCTCTCAGGCACCATTAACATCCGCTGGTGGGTCCATCCAGACACATTCTGTGCACGTGGAAGGAAAATGCATGTCTTGTTCTGCACCTGGCGTGTTATTCTTTACCATCAGTACATCTTAGATTGTTTTTTTTTGAATCAACACATTCAGAGGCACCTCGGCACGAGCCTAGGAATACTGTATACTTTTGATTTCAGAGAAGTTAACCCAAATCGTCTCCATACAGGCCTCTGCAGGTTATATCCCCGTCAAATTCCGGGGTGCTCTTTCTCCAGCCACTGGATTCACCCTCAAACACTTTGATCTTTGACAAACTGCAAGATGAAAAATATTACCACACCAGTTTAATTGCTTGACACTTTAAAAATGTAACCACCTTGAGTGAGGCTGAGCTCTTTTTTAAGTTGTTTACTGAATATCTGTACTTCGGGTGTGGCGGGGAAAGCCCTGCTCAGGGCCTCTGTCCATTTCGAGGATTAGTGCTGACCCACCAAGGATGGCTCAGGAGTGACCACATCTACACCCTCCCCCACTGCCCGGTGTGAGCCCTCATCTGGCTAGCTTTGGTGCTTTTGCTGATAACTCTGGATGATGATCTTAAATCCCTATGCATCGATTAGTTGGCCTGAAGAGCGTGAAGCGTGCGGCTCGCGCCTCTCCGTCCCCTCTGCGAGCCCCACCCCCGGCTCCCTCCTTGTCACTACTGTGAATACTGCTGCTGCCGCCTCGTGAAGGTCTGCCATTCGAGAATCCCATCCTCGACGTATCCCTGTGCACCGTGCTTGTGGGTCCCCCCCATCCTTCCTGTGCCCCTTCACCCCTGAGTCCATTGCGCTGTCCAGAGTCCAGCGCCATCTTCAAGGAGCCCTTCAGCGAGGGTGCGTGAGCATCACTTTTCCCTAGGTCCTCACATGTCTGAAAATGTATTATTGAGAAAATTCTTTCTTTCCTAAAGATTCTGTATACCTTGCTACACTTTTACCTAGCATGCAACCTGCCGTGGAAACACCTGGGGCCAGCCTGATCGCTCTCCCTTATAAACGCTGTACACATAAATAGCAAGATGGGTAAAAACTGAGAAAAGCACTTCATAAAACAAGAGGTCCAAATGGCCAATAAGCACATGAAAAGGTACTCAGTCTCACAGTAATCAAAGATATGCAAATTAAAATCAAAAATAGATATAAGTACGCACCCACTGCACTGCCTAAAATATAGCAGTCTGACAAATACCCTGCCCAGTGCTGGCAGGGGTGAGGAGCAATGGGAACTTTTAAACACCTTCCAGTCACTTAGGCTATTATTTTGTTCTGAAACTCCTTCTACTATACAGGAGAAAAAATGTATCCACTAATTATAATAGAAAAGTTATGATGCATTCAATCCCAGCCAAAGATAACCAAACCATTTTTACAGGTAGAGAAATACTTCAATTGAACAGTGAAAACAAACTTACAACAGTAATGAATAGTTCCGAAGTAAACGAGCGGAGTTTGCACTTGCACGAACATGATATAAGCAAGCCTGATGGTCTGAGCCGGAGGAGGGCGGGGCTTGCCAGGGCTCCCGGCTGGAGGAGAGTGGTCCGGGGGTCACTCTGGAAGGCACATCCTCATTTCTGCACTATTTTCTTCACCAATTTATAAACCTTTTTGAGGCGCATGGTTGTTTTGCACTCCGAGGGCTTTTACAGAGTTCCGGCACAGCAAAGTGTCGTCCCGGCAGGCAGGCACCTCCAGATGCACGGAAGCAGACAGCAGAACAACGTGTGGTGAGAGGTGCTGTCTGTGCATCTCTCACGGATGGACACACGCAGGCTGCTGGCTGCTCATCCAGATACGGCGCACAAGGACACTCGTTCCATGTTTTCTGGTGGAAAAGGTCATATCAAGGAATTGGTGACTGTCCCTCTTTCGAAGCCATAGTGCTACAATACCACTCCATATAGTCTGTTTACTTCATTTGTTTTGGGTAAAAAAGGCATTGTATGGAGGGGGAGAAAAGATGCTGCTCTCTGAAATCTGGTGTAGTTTTGAAGAGCAATGGGAAAAGGTGATTGCCTGAACCGTCATACCACGAGGCAGGTCTGTATTTTGCTGCTATGAGTACAGACTTTGGGGCATCGGCCAGCAGAGCAGAAGATGTGTATAAGCAAGGACACGGCAACTCCGTTCAGGATGCATACCCCACAGTGGCGTGTGCACGCACAGGCCACCAGACGCGCCAGATTGCAGACTCTGAGAATGATGGGCCATCTTTAATTCTGGTTGCTCTGAAGATTTTCTTTGCTGTAGTTTTCAAGGGTCGAGCAATGATGCCTCGATGTCAAAAGTTACTTTTGCTTATTTGTTTGCTTCCTTCTTTATTTATTCATTTCAGGGTCAGCAGTTTCATGATTCTAGCATGAATATCTTCAATGCTTTGGAAAAGTCCATGGCCTTTATATCTTCCAATATTTTTCTGAAATCTCCCCCCACTTCCTGGGCCACTCATTACATGACATTAGGCCTTCTGACTCTGCCCCACAGTCTCTCGTGTTCTATTTGTACTATTCTGTTCTCTTTTCTCTTGTGCTTCAACACAGATGTACTTCACTGAAGTGCCGCTCAGCTCTCGAAGGCAGTGTCCAGTCTTCTGTCACAGAGCCACTGAATTATTCGTTTCAGATCCTATATTTTTTAAATCCATAGGATTCTTTTCAGAGATTATGATTTCACTTGAAATTCTCTATTTTTCGTATATTTTTATATCTATTCTATTTTTTAAGACAATAATCTTCATGACTTTAAAGTTCTTGTCTGGTAGTGCAATTCTATAAGTCATCTGTGGTTTTATTTCTCATCTGTTTTACCTCTCGTTTTTGGTCCTGTTTTTAATTTTTCACTAAATACTGGACATTGTGGTTGAGAATAACTTAAGCTCTGGAGGTTATCTTGCTCCGAAAAGGGGTCCTCCTTTCTTTCTCGCAAAAAACCAGTCAGTCAATCAGCTTTGAGATGTAACTGACATATAATAAAATGTACACGTGCTGTGTACACGCTGAAATGTTTTATCATGTGTACACACCCACGGAATCATCGCCACAGCCAGGATAACGGACAGGCACACTCCAGAGCTGTCTGGGACCGTCTGCAATCCCTCCCTCTCCCCTTTGCAACAAACACCTTGCCCCAAGGAACCACCTACGTGCTTTCCAGCACTACAGAATTTGCTTTCTCTCAAAGTTTATAAATAGAAGCACACTGGGCACATACTTTCGGCCTGACTACTTTTACTCGACGTAATTCTTTTGAGATTCCTCAATGTCATTGTGTAACCATGTACCATAATTTGTGTATTCATTCATTTATGGATGGACATGAGATGTTTCCAGTATTTCAGCTATTAAAAACAAATTTCTGCAAACATTCTTGTTCAAAGCTTTGTATGGATATATGCTTTCATTACTCTTGGGTAACACCTAATAGTGGAATGCCTGGTGGGTGTATATTGGATTAGATTCTTGGCTTAATTGCCAAAATGTCTTCCAAAGCACATGTAACGCTTTGCATTCTCACGGGCAGTATGAGATGCTCTCCATCTCTGCCAGTGCTCAGTAGATGGGCCACACCAAGTAGTATCTCACTGTGGATTTAATTTGCATTTAGCTAATGACCAATGCTGTTGAACTTCTCTATTCAGGTACTAACTTGCCATCCACGTATTTTCTTTGGTGAAGTGGATGTTCAAATCTTTTGGTCATTTTTAATTATGCTGCTTATTTCCTTAGTACTGAATTTTAAGAGTCCCTTATATGTTCCAGATAAATTAGATTTGCCAGTGTTTTCTCTCAGTCTGTGGCTTGTCTTTCCATTTTCTTCACACTGTCTTTTGGAGAGCAGAGAATTGAAAATTTTTTTAATTTAATGAAGTCCAGTTTATAACCTTGTTTCTTTTATGGATAATGCTTTTAATGTCATAACTAAGAAAACTTTGCCTAGTGCAAGGTCACAAAAAAATACGTCATGTTTTGTTCTTGATGTATAAAATTTTAGATTTCTGATCTACTTTAAGTTAATTTTTATACATGATGGGAGATATGGATCAAAGGTCTTTTTTTCTTTCTTTTTGCATCTGAATGTATAATTATTCCAGCACCATTTTTTGACAAAACTAGCCCTTTTCCCACTAAATTACCTTGGCACTGTTGTTGAAAACGAACTGAGCATCTGTGTGTAAGTCTATTTCTGGACTCTCCGTTCTGACCCACTGATCTGCCTTAACACCGACATCACACTGTCTTGATTACTGTACTTTATAATAAATCATGAAACCAAGTAGTGTTAGTTGTCAAATTTCTACCAAAAAAAAAACCTACCTGAATTCTACTTGGGAGTCCACTGAATCCATAGACCAATTTGAGGAGAATTAACATCTTAACCATACTGAGTCTTTGAGCAAAGGTGTAGCTCTCCATTGATTTGTCTTCAATAATTCCATTCAGCAATGTTTTGCTATTAGGTATAATGTTTCATCAATTTCTAATTATTTGTTGATATTATAGAGAAATACAATTGATTTGTGTATCTCGTATCCTGTAACCCTGCTAAACCCAATTATTCTTGAAGCCTCTTTTTGATGCTATAGGATATTCTACATAGACAAACATGTCGACCAAGAATAAAGATAGTTTTACTTCTTCCCTTCTAATTTCAATGCCTTTTATTTCCTATTGAACTTGCTAGAACCCTCTGGAAAATATTTAATAGAAGAGGTGAGAACATGTTTCCTTGATTTATTCTCGATTGCAGGGGGAAATATTCAGTCTTTCACCATAGCTGTGGATTTGTCATAGATGCCATTCATTGGAAGCCTCCTTCTATTACTAGTTTCCTGAAAGGTTTTATCCGGAATGGGTGTTACATTTTATCAAATACTTTTACCGCATACACTGAAATGATACTGTTTTTTTGTCTTTAGTCTGTTAACATGGTGAGTTATATTGATTAATTTTAGAATGTAAAAGATACTTTGAATTCCTCAGATAAACCTCAACTAGTTTTTCTATATTTTGTATTTGATTTGCTAAAATTTTGTGAAGTTTTCATATATGTTCATGAGGAATATTTGTCCACAGTTTTCTTTTCTTCTGATATCTTTGCCTGGTTTTGTTATTAGGGTAATACTGGACTCAGAATGATTTAGGAAGTATTCCCTCCTCAATTTTCTGGAAGAGTTTATAGAGAATTGGTGTTATTTCTTCTTTAAATAGTTAATAAAATTCAGCAGTAAAGCCCTTTGGTTCTGGAGGTTTTTTCTGGACCACAGGAGGTGGTTTACAACAAAAATTCACTTTTTAAATATATATAGAATTAGGATAATCAACCTGTACTTGAGTCAGCTTTGGTACTTTCTCTCAAAAAATATATACATTTCATCTAAGTAATTTAATGTGTTGGTATAGGGCTGATCATAGTATATCCATTTTTTCTTACGTCTGGCTAGAGGTTCATCAATGTTACTGATTTTCTCAAAGAATAATCATTTGCTTTCACTGATTTTCTCCTTGTTGTTTCCGGTTCCATTCATTATTTCTGTTTTGGTTCCTGCTCTTTCCCTTACTGTGCTTACTTTAATGTGATCTTTTCCTGGCTCCTCAGGGTGGAAGCTAAAGGCACTAATTTGAGACATTTCTTCTTTACTAATAATGTGTTTCGTACTCTTAAGTTTCCTTTAAGTGCTGCTTTAGCTACAGCTCACATATTGTGATGTGTGGTGTTTTCATTTTCATTCATTTCAAAATATGCAGCTTTCATTTCTTTTTTGGTCTCTTCTTGACCCATGAGTTATTTAGAAGTGTGATGTTAAATTTGCAAGTATTTGGGGATTTTTCAGATAGCTTTCTATAACTGACTTCTAGCTTGATTCTGTCATGGTCAGAGAACATACTTGGTGTGATGTGAAATCATTTAAATTTATTTTATGGCTCAGATTGGTTCTGTCGCAGTAGATATTCTGTGTACAGTTCAAACATGAACCTCCTCCTAATTAAACCCTCTTTCAAACACTGCCTCCCCGCCGTGCTTGAATCCTGGCACAACTGGTCCTGGACAAGAAGTTTAGAGGGAGAGGAGGCATGTTTAAACGCGCCTCTATGGTGGTGATGACAGTGGATGACTACAGCCACTGCCGCCTCTCTCTGTCTCAAGTAGCAACTCCTGGGAAAACCGAGACGAGGAAGGTCATTCATCAAGGTTTCCAGGGGATGGGTGATGGGTGGACAGAGCAGAAATGCACTGGGAAAACTGTGTATCCCAAGGGGATGTGAGGGAAAATATGACCTCTTCCATAAAAGTTGGACTTCCAGAGAAAGTACGAAAACCAGGTCAGTTTGGCCTGGAGGAAGGCTTGGTTGTTGCAACATCTAGGGTTTGCACCTGTCTTGATTTAGCTAATATTTGGAGACTAATGCAAATCTTAAAAGGAAAACCTATTTCTTAACCTAAAGAGTTCAAGCCAGTTATGAAGCCAAGTGAAAGGGAAGGGAAGGGGATTCTGGGGCAATTCACCCCAGTTTCTATTGCTTAGTGAGAACGCCCACCTGATACATTAAACATACTGGACTCTCTCCCGTACTAAACAGGACTGACAGTACCGAACTGAACTGTCCTATTTCCCTCAAATAAACAACTAAACTCAGATATATTTTACCAGAGGAAATGAATATAGCTGAATTTGCCATCTACAATAGTCCACGTGATGACATGACCTAAGAACTGAATGGCGGTCCTAGGAGTCCTCTGGGTTCACCCCATGCTTGGCCACGCCCCCGCGTCATCTCTGACGGTGGGCCATCCACGCGGCCCCTCAGCGCCTCGGCCCACAGAGAGCTCACCGCCACGCCCTTCACCACCTGCCTCTGAAATGCTTACGGTGCCTCCTCACCCTTTCCTCAGCCTCACCCTTTCCTCAGCCTCACCCTAACCCTAAGCCTGGGTCCCTCGGTTTCCACCATGGGCTCCAGTTACGCCGCATTCAGCCCCAGAGGCCCAGCGTGGGGCAGCCCCGCTGTCTCCCTGCTCTCGGCCCTGCCACCCCTCCCGCCACACACCCACACCCTCCAGGGTCAGAGCCCCAGGCTCAGGGCCTGGAACCGGGACACTAACGCTTCACGGGACCCGGTGTGCTGGCCACTCCCAGGTCTCACCGCTCTGCTCTGCCTGGCACAGCGGGTGGATCTGCACCAACAGTGGTTGTTATCACAGCCACACTCTTAGGGACATCGCCCCCTCCCTTGTTAGGGACAACGCGCTGCTCAGAAAGCGCTCAAGACTGACGTCTCCTCTTTAGCCACCAGCCACACTACACGGCTAATTGAGTTTACAGTCAACCTGAATCTCTGCACCTTCACTGAATACCCACCACGTGCTCCAAATAAAATTGCAGTGAATTCACTGACCACGTCACCTAGGGGACCCTGTGTGGAATTATTACTTAGCCCGGCGTCCTGGCCTCAAGATATATCATCTGTTGGACACGGACATGGGAAAAGATTAATGTTACAAAATCCAAAGCCTGGTTCAAGGCGACAGGAGCAGCAGTGTCGCGAGGGCAGCGACACAGACCCCGGCCTGCACAAGAGCAGGGAGTGAGCACTCTGAGTGGCGTGGGAGCGCAGCGAGGGCAACTTTCACTCCCCACCTCCCCAGTTTCTAATGAATCAAGCAAAGAAATCAGGACAACAAACACACGCACACACGGGGAGGTCTTTCTGCCAGCTCCAGGATGACAGCACGGGTGCCTGGGAGTTTTGAGGCCCCTCTGAAGCCCTTCTAGAAGGGCAGTGTGTGTGGAGGCTGGGGGTGGGGAGGTATGTGTCCCAGCCAAATGGGGTGCCACACAGGAACCAGAGGCCACAGAGCCTCCTCTCAACACCCTACAGGCTGCTGGTTCCCAAAGTGATGTGAGGCCCAGCCCAAGGGAACTGTCACCCAGCTCAAAGTCCAAGCACCCAAGAGAGGATGCATGTGAGCGATGAGGGGCTTGCAGGATATGGCCACACACCTTGGGGCACAGGGGAGACAGGCGTGACTGACTTCTCCTTCAGGGAGGAGCAAACGGAAAAACACTGAAGCCATGAAAAAAATTCTGCCGCATAAAGAAAACACAGCAGGAGGTAGAAGAAGAACATAGGTTCAGAAATATGTACAAAAAGAAACATAAGTGATTTTAGTCAGCAGCCTGCCACGTGCTTTCAGAGAAAGAAAACAAAAACTCATGAAACAAGAGATCAAAAACTTGTAAGATGGCATTCTGAAAAGCACGGGCAATAAGAATATCGAGAAACAAAGTTATGATAGAATTTAAGATAGCTTTAGACAAAGTAAATTCTAGACAAGCTGTAGAGAAGTATAGGGCTTTGGGACCCGAATGAGAACTTTCAGCCAGAGGGGAAGCAGCGCCAGGCCGACCCCACTTCCCCGGGCACTCGCATTTTCTAGCACTTTCTAGAAGTTACCGAAATCCTCAAATGCCAGTTCCCTCTCTGCTGATGCAAATACAGCAGCTGCCAGCACGGTGGTTACGGGATTAGAGTGCCCGCCCCCGAGGCACTCCCTGGGGGCCCACAACCAGCCCCACACACCGGGGGCTGTGCCCTCGCCTGGGCCGTCGGGTGGGGAGTACGTGTGGCATCACCCACACCCCAGGCACGGGTGTGGGAGGACCAGAGCCTACCCCAAGGAGACGGTGGAAACACAGACCCACTGGGTTCAAATCACAGACTAAACCCAGAGGGCCGTGTGGAAAAGGGCTTGCCGCCCCGGGGCCCCGACACCTCGCGGGGCCCCATGAAGGAGGGAGGAGACGGCGGGGCCCGCAGGATGTCACCCAGAGCTTCTGGAACAGCCCACGCCCGCTGAGTCCTGCGGATTCGCGCTCACTCCCCAGGGGCGGCCGCGGTGGCAGAGCCCAGCCACGCTGGCGGGGACGGGGCGCTTCTGCCTGCCCCTCTCCGCTGGGCAGTGAAACTACTAGCTTCTCAGCCACCAGCACATGAAACGGGAGTGTCTGAGCAGCCTGCACTGTCTCCTCTGCTAAACAGATTTAAATCCCCACAACTTATAAAGAAAAGTGGAGCTGATACATTTTACTAAATCAAGCTGAATTACCAGGAAACTATCACACAAGAATGTGATAATGATATTCTGCAAAATGTGACTAAATCTCCCTTCAAATGTGTCTGCTCCGCACCGCCAGAAAGCATGACTATGCCCCAGTCTGAAGCTAAGTAACGGGCGTTCTGCTAACGATTTTCACTGTGTAGCTGAAATGCCTTCAGCAATTTACTGTGAGTAAAAGCGAAGTCAAGCAACAATCCTCCACAAGTGAACATCTCCACCCGCAGGAACCTCCATCTCGAGGAAGCGTCGCTGCTGCGGAGCCCGAGGCCAGCCCAGGGTGGGTGGGGGAGACAGGGAGCCCCTGAGCCCTGCACCTCATCGGAGCCTCTGGCGGGGACACAGCTGTCCTGTGCAGTTGCTGACTTGGGTTTAACCTGAGCACTCTTCCCTGTTTATGTGTCTTATCCTCCTAATATTTTAAGCTATTGTTTCTACCAACTTCTGTTTCAGGAACATAAATTTTCTTAAGAAAAAATCTGATCACATCATTCCCTGCTTTCCACCCGCCAAAGGCTCACGCTAATCCAAGGGTGCAGCTGCTGCTGGGAGGGTCTCCTGGGCCCAGCCTGGCTCCCCTGCCCTCAGCCCGCACGGCACCTCAGCAGCCCTGGAGTGGTCACATGGGCTGTCGGCTCACACAGCTGCATCCACCTGGAGTATGCACCCCACCTCTCACCACCCCAAAGAGCCGGGCCTCTGCTGGACGGCACTGCACACCATCCCAGCCCCCAGCAAAACGAGCTGGCATCAGACTGAGCCTTCAAGGGAGAGCAGTAATTAAGACGGTTCCTCCAACGAGGCGGGCACAGGCCGCTCCCAGGGGTGGCAGAGACTCCAGGGCAAGGCCATTCCGGATCAGGGTTGGGGGCGTGTGGGAGAAGTGTGCGCGTGCCAAGGACACACGTGGATCTCCACAGATTGCTGACTTATTTTACATACAAGATACGAACACACGCTTATTTCCAGTTGGCATCTGGAAACCTGTTTAAATCTCTAACGCTCATCAACTCACTTAATGCACATAAAATATGCACGCTAAGTGTTTCTCCTAATTTTTCTTTTAAAAGGAATTTTAGCAGATGACAGAGGTTGCTTTGGCTGCACGAGTAGCAGCTCCCTGAGTCCTGGCACCAGCCCCTGCAGAGGTCAAGGTCACTCAGGACACATGGGGAAGCTGGGATTCATACGGAGGGAACTGGCCAAGGTTAACTGCCAACTAGACAGAAGCTACTCCGCTCCCCTAGTCAGCAGTGCCCTGGATTCTCCCAGCATTCATCTCAACCAACACCTGGGCCGAGCGCCAAAGCCTGGGCCAGCCTCGAGGACACAGGCGCACCGGTGGCCCGCAGAGCACCCGACGCTTCCGGGAGGGGCAGGGCCACACGGGGATGCTCTCCCACAAGGGCTCAGGAGAGACCCGCGGGTTCTACTGGGAGCTGTTCGTGTGACGAAGTGGCCGGGAGGGGGGAAGGAGCCGCACCGAAGGCACCTTCTGGGCCAGGTTCTGGGCCAGGCATCTGCCTGCAGCCTGGTCCCTCCCCACAGCCCCAGGGGCCTGGCAGATGACCCTCAACTTGGAGAGACTGAGCAGGTCGTTCCAACCACATGGGGCCGGTGCAGAGGCCCCATTCAACCACTGCCGGCCCACCGAGAGGCAGGGCTGACCCAGCCATGACGAGCTCAGCGTGGGTCAGTGCAGGAGGAACACCAGCGAAGAGGCCACAGGCACCTCCAGAGCAGGTCACCCCTGGCGGTGGCCGAGGCCTCTCTCCAGCAGAAGGAAGGCCCTCCAGCCCAAGTCCTTGGCCTCCTCGGGGAGCTGCCACGACAGGCCGGCACTGGGCCTGCTGTGCCCATGTCCGCATAGTTCCCTGGGCTGGGCCCTGCTCGCGGCTCCTTGTGTGCAGGGCGAGGTGCTCCAGGCAGGCCAGGCCGTGCCCACGGGCAGCAGGAGTCGACGCCCTGCCCAGCGCACCCTGGGCTGGCGCCACCCTCCCTGCCTGTGCAGAGTGAGCCTCTGGGCCCGGCGCAGCCACAGGGCTCACCTCCACCCCCAGCCCCTCCTTCCCGGGGCACCGCATCTCTGGCTTGGCCCCAGCCTGCGCCCAGGAAGCTCGCATCTGTCTCCACGCTTGCAATCATCACTTAGCAAACACAGAACGACGACATCGTGCTCCCTCACCAGAATGTGGCAAAGAGAAGCGAACATTTTAAAGCTCACTTTTCCGTTCTATGACTGTTTAAATTAAAAGCACCCTCAAGGTGGCTGACTCCATGCCACACCCCACCCCCAGGCACTAACCACATCTGCCTGTCCCCTCCCAGAAAACTCTCTGAGGGCTCCCATCTGTTGGGCACGTCCACGTCCATGTCCACGTCCAGCAGAAGCTGCCCTGTGAATGCCTGCCACCCGCGAAGCCGGGCTTCTGAGAGGGTCTTCGGCAGCAAGATGAACTGGAACAGAAACAGGGTCGGGACACCCTGCAGCCCACACACAGGGGGCGACTAGGGGACAGCCAGCTGCTTTTGCTCAGCATCGTCATCTTTGGGAAAGTGTATCACAGAAACAGTGATTTCAAGAAGAAAAAAAGCAGGGGGCGGGGCCTAGAGCTAGTTTCACAGTAATAAAGCGATTTCTCTGCAGTGACTTTAACGGTGAAAGCCATGTACAGCATTAGACACATTATATGATTAGAAGCTAAGCTAACTGGTTTTTCGATGCAGACGAAATCAAGCCTAATGAGCAAATCCTGAACGAGGTAGGACCGGACCCCCAGGAACCAGTGACCAGATGAAGGCTTCCAGGAGCACGACAAACGGAGAAGAGTGCGTGTCCTCTGAGAAGCCCTCGGGGAGGAGAGCAAGGTCGTATGCTGGATGGATGTGCAGAGCTTGTGACCCGCAGCAGCCCAGGGAAAGCAAACCACCCGCACGGGGCTGACGCCACTGAGGCGGGGTCCAGGGTCCAGTGCCCACGCGGGAAGCTGTGAAAGCACCTGAGCGCCAGGTCGCCAGGGCCACTGCGGCCACACCGTCCTCATCTGGGACTGCCCCTTCTGATCCTCGGCTCTGACAGGCGCTCAAGCAAGCTCTCTGCAGTTAATCCTGCCTCCTTCTACCTGCTCATCTTCCAAGGGCTCTCTGCAGAGGGAGTTCAGGGCACGAAGGGGAAGGACAGCGGACGTGAAATTTGCATGCAGACAGCCCTTGATCGAGGCTCTCCCCACGACCACGGGCACCACAGTGCCGACACCGAAGGGCCTGTGTCCCCCTTGCCCGTAGCCTCGGCAGCGGGGGAGCTGTGGCCGGAAACTGTGCCCGGAGCCCCGCACAGGGCCCAGGGCGTGATCAGAGCACGGTGAGAAGCGAATGAATGTTGAATAAATAAATCATCATCCAATATGTCATCCAACCCAGAAATAAGGAAATGCGATTTCACTCCACGACGGGAACTGCAAAATGTGCCTTAAATAATAGAAATGCCCTTGCTATTTGTATCTTGTCTCCGGCGATGCCATGGGTGAGAGGGAGGAAGGATTCAGCACCCGCTGCAGCACTGCCTGCCCAGAGTGACCCGCTTGGAAACTTCAGAGAACAGTGTGTCAGACTCAGCAACGCGAGAAAGAAAGTCAGACACATGCTGCTTTTTAAATGAAATTACGTAGACAAAAGCCTATAACCAAAGACAAGACGATGAAAACAACCACAACAGCTATAAGACACGAAAAGCCCAGGCTCGTGCCATCGTGCTGAAGGTTTGTGACTGGTCTGCTCTACGAGGGCCACGTGGAGATGGACCTACAGACCATGAGGACACGGGAGAGTTTCCTCAGCGAGAGGGAGGGGGTTTCAGACGTGTCCACAGAGTCTCCCTGAAAAAAGTAGAGAACAGTGTCCCTCCCACCCCAGAAGGGATGGCACAGAAGGGACACTGTGTGACATCCAAGGCGAGGATGTGGCTTCCTCCTCGCTCCCCCTCTTGGATCACTCGCTTCGGGGGAGTGGACCAGAGACCAGAAGGACACTAGCCACCCTCGGGAGAGGCCCGGAGCCGAGGGGCGGAGGCCTCCTGCCCAAGGCCACACGACAAGGCCGGCTTGGGAGAAGCTGCTCCAGCGCAGCCGACCTTCGGGTGACACAGCAAGGCCAGCATCTGCACCCTCATGACAGACCCAGAGCCAGAACCACCAGCTAAGTCACCCCGAAGTTCCTGAGCCACAAAAACCCTGAGATAATACATATTTGTGGTTTTAAGCCACTCAGTCGTGGGCTATTTGTTACATAGCAACAGAAAACAACACAGAAAGAAAGCAGAGGAAGGAAACTCTATGGAGAAGTGACTGTTCCGAGAGAGTTCCACGGAGGAGTCAGATGGCAAAGCGGACACAACCGTGAGCAGAAGCCAGGAGATGCCGTCAGGGCGGCTGCCTGCACAGCAACTTCCTGCCAGGGCAGCGGTGGCGTCCACTCTGCACAGGCCAAAGAGGAGAGAGGCAGGATGGTCTGGGACAAGCCACACCTGGCCACACACCCCTCAACTTCTTACCAGGCTCACCAGAGACAGGCATTCTCAAAATGCAAAACTCATCAGCCAACAAAGAAACAATATTTGAAGAAAACCAATGTGATGAAAGAGAGACACCAAGCTCAAAATAAGAGTGGTCATCTGAGAAATCAGCAAGCAAACAATAAGCACGAATGTCCACGTTCAAGGCGATGGATACATTCCCTATAGGAGAGAGAAGCAAGGAGACACCTTGAGAGGAAAAATATTGTCAAAAGAAAAACCTATGGACACATACTGTGTAAACAGACACAGCTTCAGAATGAAGCAGAAAGAAGATGAAGCCAAGGAACTTTCCAGAATGCAGAGTGAAAGGAGAAAGAGAAAGTGTGAAAGATACGAAGAAAGAGGTCCTTAAATCCCAGAAGGAATGAGCACAGAGGACCCAAAGAACAATATTCTGATGAAATGTAGATAAATCCCAGGATGAGGAGTGAGCTCTAAAGCTCCACCATGGCAACACCCAATGCTAAGACAGTGGAGCTCTGAGGGAACATTCTTTCAGTGCAATCCTTTAAAGCATGGAGCCCATTAATATTTATAGAAGGTTTGGTATATATGGATTTATGTGCCATTTTTTGTTGTGTTTTCTTCTTTCCTTATGCTTCTTGTAAGTCTCCTTTACTGTCATCTTTTAGATTCTTCCTTCCACTGCTTTATACATGTTTTTCTTTTTACTTCTTACCCTAAAAATGATCACATAAATCCCTAACTTATCAAAGCCTGATATCCTCACACTCCACCCAAGCAACCCCCAGATCTTAAAACCCTGTAACTCCACTCCCTCCCCACTGACGTTCCTGCATTTCAGTTCTACTCTTTGTTGTTAAGCCCAGCAGACATTTGCCTCCTTGCTTTAAACATTTAATGTGTGTTTGGATTAACTGAGACACACACAACTTTCTCTGTTTTTAACTTCTTAAATCTCGGAACTTCCATATAGGCAAACGTTCTTTCTTCTTGATATAGGTCCTTCAGAAATGCATTTAATGAAGGCCTATAGTATCAAGCTCTCTCAGCTTTTGTTTCTATGAAATGTGTTTATTTTGTCCTCATCCCTGAACAACTTATTCACGAAGTACAGGATGCTGGGGGATTTCTCTTCTCCCACCGCATGGAAGATGCAACCATTCTCCTGTCTCCACTGGTGCAGTTAAAAGTCAACTGATGGCCTTAATGTTCCTTCTTCGAACAATTTCTTTTCTCTATGTTAAGACCTTTTACCTGTCTTTGGTATTCTAGAGGTTCAGCATGATCTGCCGAGACACAGATTTCTCTTCATTTCACCTGACTGGTGTTTGTTAGGCTTTTTGAAACTATACAACGGTGGCTTTCATCAATTCTGTAAAACTGTTAGCCATTAGCTCCTCAAATACTCTACCTCTACCTCACTGCTCTCTCTTCTCCTTCTGAACACCAGTGAATTCGTTATGCCTTTTCAATCTCTCTCTAAGCCTTTTATCCCCTCTTTCACTGTTTATATTGCTTTGTCTCTCTGGGCTCCCTTCTGGATAATTACTATAGGTTACATCAAAAGACCGTAGACAAATGGTGAATTTGGAAAAGAAGTTAAGTGACATGAAGTATAGAGGAAGAAAGTCTGACAAGATGTAACTGGGGTTCTTGAAGAAGAGTAAAATGTGGCAGAAGTTAATATCAGATAAATAACATGAAATGTTAAAGGAAGCTGCTCCAGTAGAAGGATGATGACATCAAACGGAAACTTGGATCCACACAAAGAAGTGAAGAGTCTCGTAACAGTGAAAGAAATTGAATTCACAGTTTAAAACTTTCCAACAAAGAAAACTCCACACTCAGATGGCTTTAATGGAAAATTCTAATAAACAATTAAGAAATAGAGAACACGGATTCTACACAAACTCCTCCGGAAAATAAGAAAGGAGGGAAGGAACACTTCCCCACTCATTTTATGAGGTCAAAATTACATGAACAACAAAACCACAAAAAGCCATTTCAAGGAAAGAAAGCTACACTCCCAAATACCTCATGAATATACATGCAAGAATCCTTAACAAAATCCCTTTCACATAATACATCATAACTAGGTAGGATTTGACCCAGTAATGTTAGTTCAACATTTGAAAATCAAACACTGTAATTTACCATTTATATAGATTAAAAATGAAAACCATTATTTCAATAGAAAAAGCATTTGACAAAATTCAAAAAGCATTTCATGATAAAAATTCTTAACACATTCCTAAACCTGATAAAAGGCATCTATGAAAACCTATAGCCATCATCACACTTAATGGTGAGAAACTGAATGCTGTTCCCCCAGTATCAGAAACAAGGCAAGGATGTCCATCCTCACCATCTCTAACCAACATCATACTGGAGATCCTAAGTAAGTACAATAGAGGAAGTAAAAGAAATAAAGAGTATATGGATTGGAATCTGTAAAAAAAAAAAGAAAAAAATAGCACTAATAAACAAGTTCAATAAGGTTGCAAGATATAAGATCAATGTACAAAATTCAGCTGTATTTATATACACTAGCAAGAAAAATTCAAAATGAAATTAAGAAAACAATTACATTCATAATAGCATGGAAAATAATAAAACACTTAGGAATAAGTTTAACAAAAATGTGAGACTTGTACCATGAAAACTAAAAAAAGAAGATCACTGAAATAAATTACAGGAGACCTAAATAAATGTAGAGACATCCTCGGTTCCTCGACTGAAAGACTTCATATTTTTAACAAGGCAACACTCCCAAATTTATCTACAAATTCAAGATAATCATTGTCAAATATCTATCTGCCCTTTTATACATAAATGGGAATTACATTGATATGGAATTACAAAACAAAAACCAAAAAAACAGAATATCCAAATACCCAAAACAATCTTGAAATAGAAGAACAAAGTCAAAGGACTCACCCTTGCCAATTTCAAAACCTACTACAAATTTATGGAAGTCGAGATTGTGTAGTACTAGCATAATGATATATGTATAGATAATGGCTTCGAATTGAGAGTCTAGAAATAAATCCATACATCTATGATCAAGTGAATTTCAACTAGGATGCTAAGACCATTTACTGGAGGAAGGAATAGTTTTTTCAACAAATGGTGCTGGGACAGCTGGACATCCACATGCAAGAGAATGAATTTGGACTCTTGATTTACACCATATACAAAAATTAACTCATAATGGATCAGAAACCTAAATGTCAGAGCTAAAACTATAAAGCTCTTAGAAGAAAATAGGGCAAAAGCTTCATAACATTGGATTTGGCAAGTTTTTAAAACACAAGTAACCAAAGAAAAAATACATAATTGGACTTCATAAAATTTTAAAACTTTTGTGTACCAAAGCACACCACCAAGAAAGTGAAAAGCCAATCCAAAGAATGGGAGAAAAATTATATCAATTATATATCTAAGGGTCTAGTATCCAGAATTTATACATCAACAATAAAAAAGACATCCCAATTGAAAAGTGGGAAAGGAATTTGAATAGACACTTCTCCAAAGAAGATATACAAATGGCCAATAAGCACATGAGAAGATGCTTAACATCACTAGTCATTAGAAAAATGTTAATCAATACCACAACGAGATACCACTTCCTACCCTCTAGAATGGCTAGAACCAAACAACTGGAAAAAAGCAAGTGATACAGAGAAATTGGAACACTGAAACATTGCTGGTGGGAATGTAAAATGGTGTAGCCCCATTGGAAAATAGTTCGGCATTTCTTCAAAAAGTTAAACATAGAGTTACCGTGTGATCCCACAATTCCATCCCTAGATATAAACCCAATAAATTAAAACATATATTCATACAAAAAACTATACGTAAATATTCATAACAGCCAAAAGGTGGAAATAACTCAAATATCCATCAACTGATGAATAAATAAAGAAAATGTGCTGCATCCATACAATGGAGTATTATTTAGCCCCAAAATGGAACACAGTACTAAAAGATGCTACATCATTCACAGACCTTGAAAATATTATGCTAAGTGAAAAAGCCAGACACAAAAGGTGGTATATTATATGATTCCATTTACATGAAATGTCCAGAATGGGCAAATTCATAGAGACAGAAAGTAGATTAGTGATTGCCAGGGGCTGGGAGGAAGGAATGAATACGGAATGACTATTAATGGGTATGTCGTCACACTTTCCTTTAAGGGTGATGACGACGTTATAGAATTAGATAGTGGTGATGGATGCACAAGCTAAAGAACAGACTGAGAACCACTGAACTTTACACTTTAAAATGGTGACTGCCATGATATATGAATTTTAATCTCAAAAATAAAACAAACAAAAAAGATGCCAATTATCCTCAAATGGATCTCTAGATCCAATACAATTCCAATCAAATCCCAGCAGTCTTTTGTGTAGAAATTGACAAACTGATTCTAAAATTTATATGGAAAAGCAAAGGACTTAGAATAGGAAAAGAGATGACATGATACTATACACAGAAAATCCTAAAGACGCTACCAGAAAACTATTAGAGCTCATCAATGAATTCGGTAAAGTTGCAGGATACAATATTAACATACAGAAATCTGTTGCATTTCTACACGCTAACAATGAAAGATCAGAAAGAGAAATTAAGGAAACAATCCCATTTACCATCACATCAAAAAGAATAAAATACCTAGGAATAAACCTATGTAAGAAGGCATAAAAAGAATGAAATAATGCCATTTGCAGCAACATGGATGGACCTAGAGATTATTATCCTAAGTGAAATAGTCAGAGAAAGACAAATATCTTATGATATCTCTTATATGTGGAATCTAAAAAAAAATGACACAAATGAACTTATATACAAAACAGAAACAGACCCACAGACTTAAAAAACAAACATGGTTACCAAAGGAGAAAGGGGCAGGACAGATAAATTAGGAGTTTGGGATTATCATACACACACTGCTATATACAAAATAGATAACCAACAAGGACCTACTGTATAGCACAGAGAACTATACTCAATATTTTATAATAACATATAAAGGAAAAGAATCTGAAAAAAATAGATATATATGTATGTATAACTGAATCACTTTGTCATACACCTGAGACTAACACAACATTGTAAACCAACTATACTCCAGTTAAAAAAAAAAAAAAAAAAAAACCAACAATTTTGAAAAAGAAAACTAACATTGGAGGACTCATCCTACTTGATTTTGAGGCTTACTGGAATATGCTGCGGTAACCAAAATACTGCAGTGTTGGTGAGAGAAGAGGCGTATAAAGCAATTAAACAGAACACAAAGTCCAGAAATAGATCCACCCATATATCGTCGACCAAAGAAGAAGAAAAGACAATCAACAGAGAAAACAACAGTCCTTAACAAACCATGCTAAAAGAAATGTACATCCACAGGGGATAAAAGAAACTATATCTTGCACCATATTAAAAAAAAATAGCTCAAAATGGATCAGAGGGGAAAAATGTAAAACCCAATACTATACAATTTCCAGGAAAAAAATAGGAAGTAATTTTTGTGACCTTGAGGAAGGCACGGAATTTTTGGTTGGACATAGAGCACTAACCATAAGAGGAAAACACTCTCCAAATTCTACTTTCTCAAGGTTAAACACTGCTGTTTTGAAAGACATTGTTCAGAAAATAAACACTCAAGCCACACTTTGGGAGAAAATATTTGGAAAAGATGTACCTCATAAATGACTGGTATCTAGAGTATGCAACAAACGCTCACAACTCAATAATAATAACACAATTAGCACAAAAATTTTAATAGGCAAAATATTTGAACAGACATTTCACCAAAGAAGACACAGAGATGGCAAATAAACATAGGAAAAATGTTCAATATCATCTGTCATCAAAAAATGCGAATGAAAACTATGAGATACCACTATACACCCACTAGAAAGAATAAGATTTTAAAAACTGACGTCAAGAGCTAACATTTCAAGAGCAAATGCTTGTGGAAATGCCAAATAGTGCAGTAACTCAGGAAAACAACTCTGGTGTTTCTTACAAAGTTAAACACACACTTCTTAAATGACCTAGAAAAGCCCACTCTTAGGTATTTACCTATTAAAAACGAGGACACACATCCACATAAAGGCCTATGTGGGAAAGTTTACAGCAGGTTTATTCATCATCTCTGAAACTGTAAATCTCCAAATGTCCATCAATCAGTGGATGGATAAAAAAATTGCAGTACATTCATTAAATGTGACAACAACAATATGGATGCATCTCAAAAGCATTATGGGTAAGCAGAAAAAAAAAAAAAAACAAACTCAAAAAGCTACATACCGTGGTTCCATTTATAGAATATTCTGAGGAGGTAAAATTGCAGATACAATAAACAGATCAGTGTTTGGGGCTTGAGTTGAAGGGAGAAGGTGCATGAGGGAATTTGGGGGTGGGGAAAATATTCTATATTATGATTGTGTTGATAGCTAATATCTGCATATGTTTGTCAAAACTCATAAAACTGTATCCCTAAAAAAAGTGAATTTTACACTAAATAAATTATATGTCAATAAACTTGATGTGAAAATAAAAAAATAAGATGACTCCCATTAAGGATAAACATAAAGAAATCTATACCTAGATACACCATGGCGAAACTATGTAACACCAAAGACAGAGAAGATCTTAAAAGTAACCAGTTTCAAAAATTCCTTGAAATGAGTATCATTTAGATTAAAAGGTAGCTTCTCCACAGCAACGGAAGCCAAAGACAGCAGAATATTATGGTTGCCAACTCCAAGAAAGTAACTTTCCACCCAGAAAGTTAAGAAATATCTTTCTTAAATATCTTTTAAGAATTAAAGTGAAAGATAATTTGAAAGTTATTTCAAGACATTTTTGTTGTATTTGCTTTCAGCTAAGAGTGGGAACTGTTACCAGCTGCTCTGTTACTGAATTTTCAGCCCCTACTAAAGCCTGAACTAGGTTCCATGGCAAGTTCCATCTATGCCTTTAGGGCACTGAGAGATATGCTCAACATAAAACTCATGAGAATTTGCAAGCTGTAACAAGAGAAAAAATGAAAATTAAAAAAATGCTACTGAAAACTTAGAATAATTTCTAGGAGTCATAAATAGAGACACTGGCAGATTTTGGTAGATTTGCAAGCCAAAATTAAACAACCATAGAGAAGGAAATAAGGCAGTGAAAAAATAATCACAAAAAAACACAAAAACCAAAAACCTCCCACTGGCAAGAATCCAACAAGTAAGTCAACACACTAGACTTCCAGAACAGAACTGAAAAGATTTGTTGGTTTTTCAACATTAATTTTTTACTGGATACTTGAGCTATTCCTATGATACCCCTTTTCATTATGGCAATATCATATATGTATTTAACAAGGTAAAGATATATCACTACTCTTGAACATGTAAACAAAGTTTTTTTCTAAATAAGAGTGTGCTGCATGCCAATTTTTCCCATTAGAACTGATTTTAATTTTTGAAAGCAATCTTAGGTAAAACAACTTCAGAATGACTTATTAAATAAAATATGTTCTGAACATTAAAAATAAAACAAAAAAGGAAAATAAAGAAGGTTTTCAGTTTAAAATTGTTTTCTACTAACACTGTCACCATGATGCACTTTAGAAGCAGCAGCATCTAAAGAACAAGAAGAAATGAAGAGCAAAGTCAGTGGTGGGGCGTGAGCACATCTAAACGGACAGTGACGGTGTAATATAAAGAAGGTTGCATGGTGTTAAATATACAACAACAGAGAATGAAAATAACATGTGAGTCAGGAGAGGATAACCAAAGATAAAGTATTTTAAGATTCTTGTATCACTTGGGATATGGTTAAAGATACTGATTAACTTTAAACATTAATAAATCAAGTACACATGTAAAACGAAAATAAGAGAAACCAAAATTATACAGTGAAGGAGAAAACTGATGAGGAAAAAAATAATCTGTCAAGCAAAAATGTGAAGAAAAGAGTAAAAATAAACATTAAAAAGTTGAACTAAACAGAAAGCCCTAATTAAGATTGTAGGAAGGAGTCCAAATCTATAAGTAATTAAAGTACGTGAAAGTAAACTAAACTCTCCAATCTGTAAAAGACAAAGATGGTCAGAGAGGAAAAAAAATTCCACTGGATACCATCTTGAAAGATACAGCTAAAACATACAAAGAGACTGAAAGAATGAGGAAGAAAAATATATACTGGGCAAATATATCAGAGAAAATTTACTTTAAGGCAAAGATGCAAGACCAGATATAGACGACATCACGTACAGATAAAAGGGCTCAATTTATTAGTAAGATATTACAACAGTTCCAGACGTGCATGTACCCTCCAAGAAAGTGTCAACATTTTATACAAAGCAGAAATGAACAGAAATGTAAGAAAAAGACAAACTTACAATCATACTGGCAGATTTAAACACAACTCTCACAGTGATTGATGTATCAGTTAGAGAAAAATATTTAAAAGGATAGAAAAAATTTAAACAAGATTTCCAAGCTTCATCCAGTGGACATACATAGATCTTACACTCCAAACCAGTGGAATATGTTCTACTTTGAAGCACAGAACATTTCTGATGCTCGATCACACATGAGCCATCCTCCATGCACGTGAAAGACGATGAACACAGAGACCACCTTGCCAACAATGCAGTGAACCAGGAAATTAAAATATTGAAAAATATTGTATATATAAATAACAATGTATATTTTTAACATAATATATACATTTTAACAAAGTAATTCAAAATTTTATTGATTATACTCCATTTAAAGTTATAAGATAATGGCTGTATTTCCCTATGCTGTACAATACATCCTTGTTGCTTACCTATTTTTTTTTAACTTTTTATTTTATATTGGAGTATAGTTGACTAACCATGTTGTGATAGTTCAGGTGTACAGCAAGGTGATTCAGTTATACATATACATGTACCTATTCTTTTTCAAATTCTTTTCCCATTTAGGTTGTTACATAATATTGAGCAGAGTCCCCTGTGCTATACAGTAGGTCCTTGTTGGTTATCCATCTTAAATACAGCAGTGTGTACATGTCAATCCCAAACTCCATAACTATCCCTCCCCCACGCCCCTCCCCCCCCAACCATAAATTCCTTCTCTAAGTCTATGAGTCTCTTTCTGTTTTGTAAATAGGTTCATTTGCGTCATTTAATGTTATTAACATATTTTTAAAACTCCATGTGTTTGGAATTGAGAAACACTTGTTAATAACTCATAAGTCCAGAAAGAAGTCATAGTAGAAACATAACAAAATTAAGGATTATAAAAGTACTGTGTGTCTTAATTTGTACATTGCAACAAGCTGTACTTAGAAAGAAATGTTTAATTTTAAATGCTTATCTATATGAAAAGAATGCTGAATATCAACGAGCAAAAATCGAGTAAATTAGGAAAAGAACAGCAAAATGAACCCCAAAAAGCAAAAGGAAGGAAATAAGAACAGAAGTTAATAAAATAAGAAAATAAATAGCCTGTAGAAAAAAATACTGAAAATTTTTAAAAAAACAAAAAAATGAAACTACACAAGTACTAAGATAAAATATGGGTGATTTTCTCTTTAATTTGAGTGTAGGAAAAGGCTATCCAGCTATGACTAAAAACCCCAGATGCAATAAAAGATAGATAAATTGAACTTTATAAAAAATAAAAATATTTGGCACGGCAAAATTGCCATGAGAAAATATTTATGACAAATAAATGGAAAAAAATATCTGCAATATATATCGCCATATTCTTCACAATGCCAATGTCAGAAAATTGACAGGAAGGCCGCGAAAATGTTCCAGATTAAAGGAGACTAAAGACCCCAGACAACCAAGTACAAGTGGATCCAAGACCAAACCCTGGACTGGATCTGGACTGGATTTGGACTGGAAGGAAGCTGCACTGCCAGAAGGCACTGAACCCACAGAAGATACTGGAGCACAGTCTGAGGGTCAAAGCCTGGTACCTGACTGCGTAAGAGAACATCCCACTCTTGGCAAACAGAAGCCCCTGTGCTCTAAACCCAAAGGCCACTGCCAGACTCCTTGGAGACCAGCATCTCAGCAGCATTCCAGGCTCTCTCTGTCTCCTTAATCTTCAAATTTTGTTTCTTTACTAACTCCCTTTCAGGTTTTAAACATATTCAAATAGCTCCTGTTAAAAAACAAGCAGACAACTCTCCCCTAGACCCATGTTTTCAGAGTCAGACATTTAAATAGCCACCCACACGCTGCCTCTCCAGTGACCCTGGCATCCTCTGGCAGCACTGAGCTGAGTTTCCCTCTCAGGCACGCCAAATCCAACGGACATCTTCAGTCCTCACCTTACCATACTTTCTTCCCTCTCAACCTGGAAAAAAGAAATACGTTTTGCCATTCTCGGACATAAATCCTACTAATGTTTTCTTAGGTCAGTCTCCCAAGGCAATAGAAATAAAAACAAAAATAAACAAGTAGGACCTAATCAAACTTTCAAGCGTTTGCACAGCAAAGGAAACCACAAACAAAATGAAAACACAATCTACAGACTGAGAGAAAATATCTGCAAATGATGCGAGACAAGGGCTTAAATTTCAAGTATACAAATAGCTCATACAACTCAACAACAAAAAAACAAACAACCCAATCAAAAAATGGGCAGAAGACCTAGAGAGACAATTCTCCAAAGAAGAAATACAAATGGCCAATAGGCACATGAAAAGATGCTCAACATCTCTAATTATAGGGGTAATATAAATCAAAACTACAGTGAGGTACCACCTCACATCAGTCAAAATGGCTATCATTAAATACTCTACAAATAACAAACGCTGGAGAGAATGCTGAGAAAACGGAACCCTCCTACCCTGTTGGTGGAAATGTAAGTTGGTACAGCCACTCTGGAAAACGTATGGAGATTCCTCAGAAAACAAAAAATAGAATTACCATATGATCCAGTAATCCCACTCCTGGGCATATATCCAGACAAAACTCTAATTCAAAAAGATACATATACCCCAATGTTCATTGCAGCATTATTCACAATAGCCAAGACATGGAAGCAACCTGAATGTCCATCGACAGATGAATGGATAGAGAAGATGTGGTGCATGTATACAATGGAATATCACTCAGCCATCAAAAAGAACAAACTAATGCCATTTGCAGCAACATGGATGCAACTAGAGATTATTATACTGAGTGAAGTAAGTCAGAAAGAGAAAGATGAATAACATATGCTATCGCTTATATGTGGAATCTGAAATATGAGACAAATGAACCTATCTATGAAACAGAAACAGATTCACAGACGTAGAGAACAGACTTGTGGCTGCCAAGGGGGAAGGGACTGGGGGAGGGATGGAGTGGGAAGTTGGGGTTAGCAGATGTAAGCTATTATATATGGAATGGATAAACAACAAGGTCCTACTGTACGGCACAGAGAACTGTATTCAATACCCTATGATAAACTGTAATGGAAAAGAATATTTAAAAAATAATGTATATATATGTAAAACTGAGTCACTTTGCTATACAGCAGAAATTAACACAACATTGTAAATCAACTATACTTCAATTAAAAAAAAAAACTTCAACTTCACTGATAGAGAAAAAAACAAAAAGAAAAACCTTTTGCACCAGCGCACAGTGTTACCTTGGGCTACAACAGGCACTCTCCAAGACTGCTTGTGGAAACGGAAAATGGCCCAGTTTCCTGGAAGGTAACCTGGCCATGAGACTTGAAGTCTGAACTTCATACCATTTAATAGTGGTGAAGTGAAGGGGTTATGAGAAGGTCTGGAAGGGGAGCTCTGGACTTGACTCTGCTCTGGTGCTGACTTCAGTTTCTTTGCTGACAAAACAGGCTAATCAGAGGCCTTGGAGAATTGTGGGGACCCAGGGAGGAACTTCTGCCTGGAACACAGCAAATACTATGACCATCTTCTCATACGGTCCTACATTTACCCCTGGAAAGACCCTGACGCTCCCTGCCCTCTCCGTAGAAGCTTAAATGGCCTGAACCTCCTGCTCTGGGACTGGGCAGGACAGGTAAGGAGACCCAGTCTCACAGATGGAGAAGCAGCACAGACGGGGACAATGACCTAGCCAAGGTGCCAAGGTCACGGGGTGATCCAGGAGAAGGGCTGGAAGCAGAACCAGTCTCCAGACCCCCAGGCTGACTCCACTGGCCCAGGAGGGATCCTACTGGAAGGTTCTCTTCCCGTGATTTTCACCCACACTCTGCCGAACTAATACAGGGGACAATGAGAACAGCTCACTGCTGTGCACCCAGGGACAGCTGCGCTCCAGCTGCTCCAGCCCGCTGGGTGTGGCCTGAGGCCTCAGCTCCACACAGACGGAGCACGTGTGCTCAGAAAGGCGTGCTAGGATGCAGAGCTGGGAGACAGGTGGGTAAAATCAAGCACAGGGACTCGGTTACAGGGGATGATAGCCTTGTGCCCTGAAAGAGTGAAACAGCCAGAGCTCTCGGAAAAGGTGAAGGCCCACACTGAAAACCTCTTTCCAGCTCAGTGTTACTGGAGCGAACCAATGGTTACTCCTCACATCAAAGAGAAGACAGCCTCCCTGATGCCAAAGCGCTAAACCGAATGGTATAACCCGTAAGTGCCACTTGAGTTCCGGAGAAAGAGCATGGAGGCCTGAATGAGCAGAGCTGGTGTGTTTAACTGGAGAAGTAGAAGCATCCTTGGCCCCTGTGGCCGTGCAAGACACTCCCTGGGGCAGGAAACACCAGGCTGCCCCAACCAGGGCTGAAGGTGGGGCACAGCCCTCCACCCCGGGGCACACCTAATCCCCTCTCGCCAGAGCAAGGGTTAAGCCGCCAGCTGCTTACTGAACGCGCGGCACGTTTGTAAATAAAGCACACAGAGAGGCTGGCTCCTGCTTGTCTGAAGTATACCCAGCGGCCACCCGTCCTCCAGCCCCGCACGCCTCCCCGGCCCCAGGGGCCAGCCACACAGCTTCAGCTCCATCACTGTTTCTGCGCGCAGGGCCGCCAGACAGCCTGGCCACGCGCAGGCAGTGGAGGGAGGAAGGAATGAGTCATCCCATGAAAACCTATCAGCCCTTCACGCCAGGCTGCTCTGGGGCAACAGCACTCGCCAGCGTCTCCAAGAGCAGAAAAAAGAGCCCAGACTGAACATGCTCGACGGAAAAAGAAAGAAAAGCCAAGAGAAGGAAGGGAGGGAGGAGGGAGGGAACGGGTGCCTTAAGGCCTCGGTGGGCCCAGTAGGGCAGCGCCCCAGGGCAGGTGCCGGGTCTGTGAGACACCTGGCGAAGGAAGAGCGAGTCAGAACCTTGGAAGGGAGGCGGGGGAGCCGCAGAGCAGCCCCACGCCGGCTGCAGCCCCCGCACTTCTCCTTCGCTCCTCGAGCTCCTCCAGAGGATGGGGAAACGCCTTCCCTCTCGGAGCACGAGCTCTGCGTCTCCACGATTCCAACAGTGGCTGGTGCCCACCGCCGCCCCGTCCTGCAGGCCCTGCTATCTTGGCGTGGCGGGGGGCGGGGGCAGGAGGATGCACCACAGATGCCAGAACCGCTGCCAGCGAGACCCCGGGACAGGGCCCTGGCAGAGCTCCTGGGGGCGGGAAGCGGCCAGGTGGGGCTCCCTCCCTCCCGACATCCCGCCCTCACAGCCGGTGGGCTCCTCTGCGGTCCTCTCCTCACACTTCACACGCCTCGTCCCTGCCTGTGCAGACGGCTGGCCGTTCTCCTAGACCCCTCTCCCTCCTCCGTGCCAGCAGAGCTGTGGCTGCACGGGGCTGGCCCAGCCTCCAGGGGTGTGGGACCACCGCGGCACACGGCTGGCGCACACCTGGTCCACAGACCGCTGGCATACAGCTGTCCTGTGTTAACACTGCCGCAATCCACTTGGTGCCACGTAACACTGTTAGCATACAGCGGTCCTGTGGACTGTGACGCAGCTGGTATAACTCGGGCTTCTAATCCTGAAAAGGCAGCTGCTTGCCCCCCATCACGTCCCTTCTGTTTCCCACCAGCTGAGTAGTTGCAGCTAGAGGTCAAGACAACAGAGCAAGGGAGGACCACAGAGTGACAGGCCACCCAGAGCGTGGGGTGGGCGTGGCCTCTGGGCAGGGGCCCTCGTGGAGCCCAAACCCATCCACCCCAGGCCTGTTACAGCCAAGGGAACCGGCCTTGACCACATTGAAGCCACCGTGTTTGGGGCGCGCTGTGTGCCAGCAGAGTCCTGTCCCCCATGGGCTCAGCAGCTGCTCTCGGTACTCACGGCTCCACAGTAGCTGCCCTCAGGTCGGAGCCAGGCTCCCTAAAGCCCCAGGGCATTTCTCCCTTGGGTCAGACACAGAAACGTACAGAGCCTATCACCCTGGTCCAAACCGTAATGCTCACACTAACCTTTACAATAACTAGTGCTCACACGGACCCAATCCTAGTATTAACCTGAACTCCAGCCCTAACCCTGTTATTAACCCTCATCCTAGCCCAAATAAAATACTGAAAAGGTATTACAATTGGAAGAGATTAAAAAGTATCAATAAGACCTAACAGGATTTATTCCAAGAATCAACACTTGGAATTTCATCATTGGAATTCTCTACACTAAGAGATAAAAGGAGGAAATCCTGTGACTGTCTTAATAACAGTAATGAGCATTTAGTAAAATGCAACTTTTATTTTTGATTTCAAAAAACAACTTAATAGAAGAGCAACAGAAGGAAACTTGTGTAACTTGTTGAACACGATGTACCAGACAGCCAGCCACGGCAAGCACTGTGAAGTTCACGGTGAAGACATTTGGGTCAAGTCAGGAATAAGTCAAAATTCAACTGACAAACCTATTGCAGTTAAAGCATGGCCACATGCAATACATAAAAATTGATATCTTGCCTAGACATTATTAAATATTAGAGAAATGTAATAGGAAAAACTCCAATTACAATAAATAGATACTATAAATAAGTTAGAAAAGAGCTCAAAAGAGAAAACCTACAGCAAGAAAGCTATAAAATATAACTGAAGGCTAATAACGGAGTAAGTGAAGAAATAGAATATCTTCCTCTTTTAAAAACTGAAGATTGCTAAAATATCAGCTGTTTGCCATTTAAATCATAGGCTGATGCATCTGAAGTGAAATCCCAGTCTGATCAGCTTTCTAGCTTGAAAATCATCCTAAAGTTCACCTAGAAATTGAGTACCAAGAACAGCCCAAATAAATATACCATCAAACTAAAATAGTTAAGGAAGTGCACCACGACAAGAGCAAACAGATCAGTCCGAGAATTCGGAAGTAGACACTAGTGTATACAACGTTATCACAGAAGATGCACACATAGGACAAAAGTAGCAGCACAAATCACTGGGAAAATGAAGTAACTTAATAGTGTTTTCAATATCCGTAAGCAAAAATAACATATATTCACCAATAACATATATCAAATTAAATCCCAAGTGGATTACACATGTCGATGCAAAAAGTAAAAGCAGGAAAGAAAACAGAAGTGACTACCCACATTTCAGGAGGGGAAAGCATTTTCCAAATGTAGACGTGCCATAGAAGATGACGTCACAGAGGAAAATACTGATGCAGTGGCTCCAGACGCCAACGCCACATTAAAAGGTGAATGACTCTTTGGGGAAAAGAAAAGCCGCAAACATAAAAGCTGAATGTCTTCAGTGAAACACGAGGAAGGACACACCAGCTCTAGTTGAAAAGCTCAACCCGCTTGTATTTCTTTCCGGCTTTTAGAGACACATACAGCCCCAGGTTTTCAGGGGCCAGGAGCCCAGGCACTCACGCTGCCATAATCTACCGTCTCGAGAGCGACTGGGCGATCGCACATTACGCCTCTTTCAAAATGTCCCTCTCCTCTGACCCGGGATTGCACGTGGGCAAACACCGCAATACTGCCTCGGGAAGGGGGAGACTGACGTATTATGCACAGGGAAACTCACCTCACGACTACCGGTACTAGTGCCAGATCTGAAAACAATCCAAATATTGAACAGAAGTGGAGGGATTGAACAAAATAACACCTACATCCATATAGTGGAAACTATGCAACCTTTTAAAAATAATGTTTTCAAATGGTAACGTGGAACATTTTGCCGTATACCATTCTGTTTAAAAGCAGAGCACAGAAGTATGCATGCAGCTTAACCCCAGAGGCAGAACCTGGAGTGAAACAGACCAAAATGTCCGCAGCAGTGCCTTGGACCCCGTAGTCCCCAAGCACCGACCATCAGCGGGGTCCTCTCTGAGCACCGAGAATGTGCTGTGCGTCAAGGCGGGCTCACGCGTGGTGGGGAGCGGGGGAAGCAGGAGGAGGTGGCGCACAACAAACATGCAAAAACAGGGGAGCACAGGGTCCTGGAGCCTTCGAAAGAGCACAACACCAGAAGGGGCGGCCCTGCTGGCCTAAGGCTGCAGCGCTCAGCTCCCCAAGGAGAAAGATCTTCTACCGGATTCGGCAAGGCAGGGGCCACACAGTCTGGCCAAGTGGTGAAGACACAGCCCCGCTGGGAGGGCCAGATGGCCATGCAGGGGAGCTCGGCCCGGCAGAAGCAGACAGCGGAGGGGCTGGGGGGCTGCTTTCAAATTCTGGGGTGTGAAACAGCATTTGCAATATAACCTTTTACTTTCTATTTTTAACACAATTATAAACGTACGTAGTTTTAACAGTCAGAGTCCCACAGAGCTGATGGGGAGCCGCGCCGCCGGCCCTCTGCCCACCTCTGCCCCGCAGGCGTCTTGCTCCTTTTCCCTTTTTTGCTATTTCTCTCCTCGGTTCCAATGACCGGCTTTGTATGGCTCTTCTTGACTCCAGGATCTTGTGTGTCACCCACTAGCTTCCTCCTAGAGCCTGAAGATGAACCTCCACCCCACCCACACCCTCCCCCCATCCCTCCAAGTGCTACACCTCCGCCCACCGGCTGTCAGCAGGGACCACAGGCAGCGCGGACCTGCTCTTCACACCTCACACTGCATCTCCCTCTTGTACATGTGTTTCCTGGAGTGAGTGAGAGGCTTGCTTGTTTGCATAATTTTCTATGTACTTGGTGTTACTTTACCTCCAAACTCTCAGCCAGGGATCCACCGGCCTCTGACTCCTCAAGCACAGCAGGAGGCAGCCCACGATCTGCTCCTGGAGCCTCATCCCCCTGCCCCCCCACCCGAATGGCAGCACCTGAGCCCGTCAGCCTGCCTGCTCCACCAAGCCGCGCCCAAAGGCCCACGCCAGGCTGCCAGTGCTCTGGGGGCCGGCTGGGTAGGGGCTGGGGCCACAGGGCTCCAGAATCCACTTGAGCGCGGCCCCACCTCCTGTTTAGGACAGTCCCCACTGCTGTGCCCGGGGCCTCCGCTCCACCCTCCAGCCTGCAGCCAGGGTGGGGAAGCGGTTTGTCCAGGTGTGGGAGCGGGGGCTGAGAGTCTGACTGCTTTTTAATCAGGCTTTCCACAATTTTCCTGTTTCCGCTTTTCTCCTTGAATTACGAGGCGCGGTCATCAGCTGAGACTGAAACCTGATTACATTAGAAATCTGAGGAAGAAAGATCAGATGCACAAGAAGGGCCTCAGATAAAAGCACACCTTACTAGGGGTTGAGGCGAGGCTGGGTTGGGGCGGGCTTGGGGTCCCCCAGGCCCTTGGCCAGTCTTCAGGGCTGCATGGTCTCCCGGGACCACACTGCTGTTGCGTGGAGGGGACAGTGGAGGGACAGGAAGGACCAGGGGTGTTTGTGAGAAGGCGATTACGGGGCTGCCCCGTGAACCGCAGGCTGCAGGTGGAGGGTCACCAAGAAGGACGCGGGTCGTGTGGGGGGAAGGAGGCCCTGATGGAGGAGTCCCGGTCGGGGGGCTCTGTCTGCCCTCACTATAGGTGAGTTTTAAAGTTCTTTTTCATATTTTCCAATTGTGTAGTGAAAGTCGTTATCTTAATGCAGGGCCGGGGGCGGGAAGCCTAGAAAGCCAATAATCTTTCTCAGTATTACAAAGAATAAAAGACTTCAAAGTAAATAAAAATTTCAACAAGGTTTTCGTTATCACTATTTGCTGATTCCCTGATCTTAGTGTGGCCGAAGGCCTAGCCCCGAGCTGGGCGGGGGCGTGGGGCAGGCTGTGGGAGCCCAGGTCCCCACTAAACAAACCGGGGTCAGGGTCCCAGTCGGATGTGAGCACAGGCACACAGGGCGGCGGGGAAAGGCCTGTCTGCAGCTGCTCCACGGAAGACTGCCCTTTGCCCGACTCTAAGGAAGTGTGGAAAGTTCTCGGAAGATGTGCAAATGGAAAAACAAGTTCTTCCGGAGCCGCCACGTCCTCTGGGGAACATCCACTGCAGATGAGTTCCCTTCTGGCTCATCACCCCCCACTCCCACCCAGGAATCCCACAGGAAGACTCTGCAGGGTTCAATCGAGATTGAGATTGCCAATGGAAGCGGACTGATCTCTGTTCCAACCAGCTCAGTGCCCCTAACAGCTCCCTCCCCGCTCACAGAAGAGGCCACAGGTGCCCTATAAAAAGCCTGCTGCCTTTCCTTAACCAAGCCTCAGGGGATTTGCAGTCCTGTGGAATCACAGTCCTGCCACCTCGCACTGCCCGGCTATCTCTGCCTCTGCCTGGGTGCCGGGCCCTCCTCTAGCGCCCACACTAGGCCCTTGGGGCCATGCACACGCACGGGGGAGTAGCCTGGGCCAGCCCACCCCACCCAAGCATGCTGGCTGTTTCCAGAACTGCAGGCCGGTCAGACTGCCCGGCCTGCCAGGGGGAGGGATGTGGGCAACACCAAAGTCTAGGGGAGAGAGGCCCAGCACAGACAGGGTGTTGTTTATATGCCCGAGTTCCAGAGGCCCTTCCCTCGGGATTTCTGTGAAAATTAGATCCAGATTTGCACAATTACAAAGTTGGTCCCAAGCCAGTTGGGATTTGGATGTCCTCTAAGAAGCAGGTATTATAACAGCTTTAGTTTGAAAAACAATCCAACACGGAGAAAAAGACTACCCGCTCGCCGCTCCCCCACTCAGCAGCATTGCCCGCAGTGAGCAAGGGCCCCCATGTGTCCCGCTGCCCTCATCTCTGGGCCCCGCCCCTACGCTCGCTGGCTCCCCTGGGCCTGGAGCCCTTCACCTGCCACCACCCACAGGGGCCACCCCGGTGCCTCCAAGGCTCTGCTCAGATGCCCCTTCCCAGGGGCCGCCCTGACCCCCATCCCCTGCCCGTGCAGCCCCGACCCCGACCCTTCTCTGTTCCTCCCTGGCAAGCTCACCACCCGGCACACTACGTGAGGCATCTGCTTATTACTTTTATGTTGTGTGACCCCCACAGATGTAATACAGGAAGCTGGGATTCCAGAAGCGTGGCTGGCCCTATCAATATTTACTGAATGAATGAAAGAGCAGTTAAGGTCTTTGCTGAAGCAATTTGTTACCTAAGAACTTTCCCTTCAACTATCGGGCGTCCAGCCACCCACCCGCCCTAAGTCCCCGTGTGCACATGCTCCCTGACTCCTCGCCACCGTCTCTCGTGTCTCCTGAGGGGACTGCTGGTGACAAGACCGGAAGGTCGCTGTGGTGCTCACAGCGAGCGCTCTCCGATCAGGATCGGCTGAGCCCAGGACCCCGCGGCGGCCTCTCGGGGCTGCAGTCAAGGCCACCAGAAAGAGAAGGGCAGACACCGAGTCTGGAGCCCACATCCCGTCATCAAGGCAGCTCCCACTTATCCTGCCATCGCAATGTGGACGCGGGCCCGTGAGGTCGGAGGCCTCAGCTCAGACCCCCGTCTCACCACCCACAAGCACAGAGACGTCGTCTCCCCGAGCCTTGAGAAGTGGGCAGAACAAAAGCACCTGCCCCGCAGGGCACGGTGAGGGGCTTGTGTGAGCACGGCCGGCACTGCATGACATCAGCCGCCAGCCTGAACACACCAGCCTTCCGGGCAAGACCACTGAAAACTTCTAGGAAATAACAGTTCTGAGCTGTAGAAAAACAAAGGCATCTTAAGGATAAATTTAAAAGGAATCCTTTCAAGGTAGTTTTGCAAAACTGGAGTCACGGCCACAAAGAGGTGTCCGTGGGGCCTGGACACGATGCCATCACGGCCACAGCACACACTTGTCACTGCTGTAACACGGGACAAAGGCACTGTCCACTCAGCCCATGCTAACAACTGGCTCCCAGGCCCCTGCTGGACAGTTTAGTCAGGTTGACTCTGAAGAAGAAAGGTTAGAACAAAAGGAGGAAACTCCCTCTTTTTAAATATTGGTTCCACAGAAGCTAGAAGGGACAACGTGCACATCGCAGACACTGCTGCTGCACCTGACCTGTAACACATGCCTCATGTGACATGAAACCAGGCCATAAGGAGAGTCAGCAAGACACATGGCTTCATACGCAAGCAAGACTTTACAACTCAACTGACGTGGAAAGAATCACTTAATTTAAAGACATACCTCTCCAACGGCATCATAAGAAGCACTACTTACATGGAACCATGTGAAGCGCTTCTCTGTCTGTAGGCAGCCCTGTAAACAGGTTAAAAAAATTATTATAACTGGAAATCATAGGTAGAAAATAACCCAAAGAATGATCTATCATCTTAGATATCAAGTCTTATCAAACTAAATAAATTTTTAAAAGAATGTAGTCATAAATCAGTTATTTGGAAGGAGAAAGGCAGTCTCCAAGAGAAAAAAATTCCATGAAAGGTGGTTCGATTCTAAACTGAGTCTGGAACTTAAAAGATACCAATAAACGCTCAGAGTCCAGGCTCCCCTGAACCCTGGCCCACAGTCCTAAACCTGATGGAAGTCTAGGGCAGTGTTGACCCTCAGACCCCTTTAAGTCTGTGGGGAGCAGTAAGGAGAAGACCACGATGAGGTGTAGGTAGGACCCCCCACCCAGATGCCCACCCACATGGTCTCAGTTCCAAGTCTGAAGAGTGCTCTGCCCAGACAGCAGGACCTCCGAGCCCGGCCTGTGCAGACTCTACGGGCAGGTAAATAGCTCTGCCAGAGCCTCCTCCAGGCAGCCCAGAGGCGTCTGTCCAGTGAGGACTGAAGACCAGGCGAACGTTAGACACATCCACTTCCAGCCATGACGGAAGAGGAGGAACCAGAAGAGGAGGAACTCTCCAGCCTCAAACAATGAAGAACCAGCCAAAAGACATGAGACAAGGGTGTTCAGACGTGGGACAACAGGGAGCACAGGACAATGACTCCGAGGGAGGAAACGCATGTGATGCATCCTGGTTGCCCAGCCTACAGCTCTGGGAGGGTTATGAGGCCACAGTGCAGGGAGGGGGAACCTAGGCAAACCTGGGGGAGTCCTGAGATGAGGAAACAGCTGAGGTTCAAGGAGGCAATAGCAGCGAGAATCAGCAGGGCAGAGGACCAGAAAGGAGAGAGCTGAGAAACGCTCCAGAGACGGGTGGGGGTTCGCTTGGGTCGTTGCCAGGACACTGACCAGCGCGTGTGCCTGAGGCCAGGGAAGGCGCAGCAGCAAGAAGCAGGACCAAGGATCGCTGTGACTGCCGCAGCTCCAGGAATGGACCACACTCCCAACAGCCAGACTAGGGAGCCTGTGACACGGGGGCCACTGGGCTTGGCACTTGGAAGAGCACAGCCCCGGTGGCAGGGCCGCAGGAGCACCAGACTAAAGTAGGTACCACCTAACAGTGCTCAACAACAAGCCACTGAAGGGTCTGAACTTTCCAAGCAGCAAATATACTTGAAGAGGAGGGTTTACACTATTTAAAAGGACACGGAGCCCAACAATATACAATCATGATGTCTTTCATTCACTTAAAAAATACCATGGATGCAAAGAAGCGCGAGAATATAGCTCATCATGAGGATAGTTGATCAGTAAGAAAAAGAACCAGGAAATTACCCAAGGAAATAATTAGCACATAAGGTCCTTAAAACAGCCATTATAAACACACTGTATATGCTCCAGAAGATAGAGGAAAGCATAACATGTAGGAGAGACATGAAAAGCATTTTTAAAAAGACCCAAATCAAACACCTAGAGATGAAAAATATATCTGAAATGAAAAATACACTAGATGGCATTAACATCACATTACACTAGAAAAGGAAAGATAAGTCAATGTGCAGACAAAACAATCCGTGCAGACAGAAATGATCTAAAATGAAACATAGGGAAAGACTCCCTCTTCCCTAAAAACACAGAAATATTTGTGTAATTTAAAACTCAGGGGGGAAGAACAGGATGGGACAAAAATGTATTTAAAGAAATAATGACAAAAACATTTTCAAAAATTGATGAAAATTATGAACTCATAAAGCCAAGAAGGTCAACAATCCCCAAGCAAAAGAAAACATGAAGAAAATCAAATCAAGTTACATCGTAATCAACTTACCCAAAGAGGAAATCTTAGAAGCAGCCAGAGAAAAAAGAACATTACGTACAGAGGGACAAACACAGACGTGGCGGACAAGGACTTCCCAGAAACAATGCAAGCCAGAAGTCAATGGGATGACATCTCTAAAGTAATGAAGGAAAAACTGTCAACCTGAAATACCATGAACAGTGAAAATAACTTTCAAATACAAAGACAAAATGAAGACTTTCTCTAATAAACAAAAGCTAAAATAATTCACCACCGACCCTTCTGAACTACAAGTAATATTAAAGTAAGTCCATCATACAAAAGAAAAATGATATCAGAAGGAAATCTAGATCTATAAAAAGAAATGAAAAGCACTGGAAACAAAATTCATGAATAAATATGAGCCTTTTTTCTCAACTTGTTAGATTGTTTTAAAAGATAATGGACTATTTAAAGCAAAAATAATGACGATGTATTGTGGGGTTTATAGCAGTGTAGAAGTAAAATGGCATGACACAGTAACATAAAGGCCACGAGAAGTGAGACGGCAGATCTTAGGTTTTATACCACAAGTGAACTAGTATAATAGTAACTGAAGACAGACAGTGATAACTTAAGGACATACGCAACGAACCCCAAAGCAACTTCCAAAAACAAAGTGATGTAGCTAATAAGTTAGTAAAGGTGGTGGAAGTGACCATAAATAATGCTCAACCCAAAATAAGTCAAAAAAGAAAAGAGGAGCTTATAGCAAATGGGACAAGTAGAAAACCAACAGCAAGATGATTGATTTAAATTCAATCGCATCAATAATCATACTAAGTATAAGTGGTCTAAAACAACCTAGTGAGGATACAGAGATTTTTAAGATTGGATAAAAAACAGGACCTCACTATACAATATTTATAAGAAACCCACTTTAAAAATAAATATACAAATAGATTAAAATAAAAGGGATGGAAAAAGATGTACCATGCTAACCTTGATCAAAAGAAAGTTGGAATGGCTATATTAACATCAGAAAAAGTAGATGTCGGTGCAAAGAATATTATCAGAAGTATATAAAAAAAGGCATTACATACTAATAAAGGGGTCAAAACAACTAGACAGAAGGTCAGTAAAAGCTATAGGGAACTCAAACAACACTGTCACCCAGCTTCACATAACTGACATTTCTAGCGCACTCCATACAATAACAACACAATATACATTCAAGTGTTGGTGAGGACATGGAGAAATAAGCACCTCCATATATTACTGGTGAGAATGTAAAACTGTACAGCCTCTGTGGAAAACAGTTTGCCAGTTCCTCACAAAGCAAAACACAGAATTATCATATGACTTGGCAATTCCACTCTTAGGTATACATCCAAAGGAACTGAAAAGACAGAATCAAACAGATATTGTTCATAGCATCATTCTTCACAATAGCCAAAATGCGGAAACAACCCAAATGTCCATCAATGAATGAATGGATAAACTAATTGTAATATGTCCAAACAATGGAATATTCTGTGGCCATAAAAAGAAGTGAAGTGCTGATACATGCTACAACTCAGATGAACCTTGAAAACATTATGCTCAAAGAAAGAAGCCAGACATAAAAGGTCACATATTGTATGATCCCGTTTCCATGAAATACCCAGAGTAGGTAAATCCACAGAGATAGAAAGCAGGTTAGTGGTGTCCAGATGATGAGGAAAGGGGAATGTGGAGAGTGATTACTTAGTGGGTGTGGGGTGTTTCTCTGGGGTGATGAAAAAGTCTCAGACTTTGAAAAGTCTAAAACTGGGTGGTGGTTGCACAACACTGCTGAATTCACTGAATGCCACTGAATTGTACACTTTAAAATGATTCATTGTGTAGTATGTGAATTTCACTTCAGTAAAAAGAAAATAAATATAATATAATAAGGGAATGTTAGGAACTATTGCATGCCAATAAATTTCACAACTTAAATGGAATTCTTAGAACAATAAAGCTATCAAAACTCACTCAAGGAAAACCAGATAACTCTAAATGTATTCAAGTTAAAAACCTTCCCACCAAAAAAAAGAGCCAATCCAGATGGCTTCAATGGAAGAAACAATACCAATTTCTTAGTAACTTGTCCTGAAAATTGAATATAAGAGAACACTTTCCAAATCCTTCTATGAGACAAGAATTAACCTGATACCAAAACCAAAAAAAGACACTACAGGTAAACACGCCGATACTCCTCATAAATACAGAGGCAAAAACTCTTAAATTTTAGCATATCCAATCATACAATATAAAAAAAATACATCATGACAAAGTGGATTTCAATCCAGAAAAGCAATTGATTTTATACTTAAAAAAAAAAAAATCAAGATACAGGCAACCTCGTCTTATTGCACTTCACTTTACTGCGCTTCACAGATATTGTGTTTTTTACAAATTGAAGGTCTGTGCAACCCTGCATTAAGTAAGTCTATCAGTGCCATTTTTGCAATAGCATTTGCTCACTTAATGTGTCTATGTCACATTTTGGTAATTCTTGCAATATTTCAAACCCTCCACCAGCATAAAGATTACAACTCGCTGAAGGTTCAGATGATGGCTAGCATTTTCTAGCAATAAAATATTTTTAAATTAAGGTATCATTGCTTTTTAGACAGAATGCTATTGCACATTTAATAGCCTAAAGTATAGTATAAACATAACTTTTATATGCACTGGGAAACAGAAACAATTCATGTGACTCGCTTTATTTCAATATTTGCTTTATTTCTGTGGTCTGGAACCAAACCCACGGTATCTCTGAGGTATGCCTGAGACCGTTTATACGCGTGGACCATATAGACAGAAAAAAAGAAAAACTATATAATGATCTCAAAAGATACAGAAAAAGCATTTGACAAAATTCAATACCACGCATGAAAAAAAATCCTCACCAAACTTGGAATATAAGAGCACTTTTTGAACCTGATAAAGGACCTCCAGTAAAAACCTACACCTAACATCACACATATGGGTAAAAGACTGAATGCTTTCCCCTAAGATCAGGGACAAAGCAAGGATGTCCCCTCTTGGCACTTCTGTCCAACAAGATGTCAACTGCACCAAGCTGATCTATCTATTCAATGCAATCTCAAAATCAGAGCAGGCTAAAACAAAGAAAATAAAACAGCCAAAAACAACTTTGAAAAAGAACAAAGTAGGAGAAGTTATTCCAAGATTTATTATAAAGCTACAGTCATAAAGATAAATAAATTGATCAAAGGAACAGAATAGCAAGTCCAGAAATAGTCCGCATGTTGTTAACCATGTTTTGTTTTGCTTTTTAACTTTTCGTGCCCTTGTGCTTTCACATCTGGGCCTTGCTGATTCAGGAGGAACAGCCCTCCCAGAGTTAGCCAATGTCTAGAGATAGGATAAACAACTCACCCTGGGGGCACCTTTCAAATACAAACCATCCAATTCAGAGCCCACACCCCAACCACCTCCTCTCTGGGGCCCTCACTCTCTGGGCCACTATCCACCTGACCTAATCACCCTAGAGTCAGGTACCAGACATCATGCCCATGGGCCTGCTGAAATTATTCAAACTAGCCAATCTTAAGTCTGCTGACCCTGCCTCACCTATTCTCTGACTCCTGACTGACCCTGGTGCTTCCCCATGTGGCCCTGAATGCCCCACCCTGCCTCCTGTTTCTAGGAGTATAAAGATCTGTGAGTATAAACTTCTTCCTTCATGCCAGTCATTTCCATATCTGCCTGTCTTACGGTTCCTGATTAAGTCAAATTCCAGGTTCCCTTAAAACACACAGATATATGGTCAATTGACTTCTGACAAAGGTTCCAAGGCAACTGAATGGGTAAAGGATACTCTTTTTAATAAATGGTGCTAGAACAACTAGATACCATATACAAAAAAGAAAAGGAAAAAAAAAAAGGACTTTGACATTTTCTTCACATCCGATACAAAAGTAATTCAAAATATATCATAGACTTAAATGTAACAGCCAAAATGTAAAACTTCCAAAAGAAAGAATAAGAGAAATGAGAATAAAAATCTTACAGACCTCCAGTTGTACAAAGAATTCTTGAGTATGATACAAAAGACATGATGTATAAAAGAAAAAAACTGATAAGTGGGATGTCATGGAAATGTCAAACCTCTGATCTTCAAAATATACATAAAAATGATAAGTCAAGCTACAAACTAGGAGAAAATATTTGCAAAACATGTACTCCATTAAGGACTGTATCCAGAATATATAAAGAACTCTCGAACTCAACAAGAAAACAAACAACCTAATTTTTTAAATGGGCAAAATGCTTGATCAAATCCTTCACCAAAGAAAACATGTTGATAGCAAATAAGCACATGAAAAGATAGGCTGGTGGGAAAAGAGGAAAGTATGTCATCCAGACCAGCCAGAACCCAGCACAGGAGTGGGGCATGCATGCAGGTCACATGGAGATACTCTTCCAAATCCTGACTGTCAAGATGGAAGAAATCTAAAGAGAGACAAACTTCCCAGAGGGAGACAGTGCACCAGGGACAGGAAGCCCAGGTTGGATCAAGTGCGCCCAGCAGCTTTCGATGCACAGAGGGGAGGAAGCACAGGGCCCCGGGAAAGTGAGCAGGGTGGGCACTGCCAAGGCCTCAGAGTGCACAGCAGGGGCTGGGGCAAGAGCACTGGACCGCCTCCGGCAGCTCCAGCCACAGGCTCCTCCCCACTGACTACACTCACTTCCCCAGGTGAACCTACGCAGTCTATAGCCTCAAACACTCTTTCTCCTCTTAATGATGACTCGGGGTAGGGCTGGTGGTCTCACACCGGGACACCCTTGGAACTGCAAATCCTCAGGATCTGCTCACGGTCCCATTTTCTGCTAAATGGGAACGCACACCATGACAGATCTCAATAAAGGAAGAAGAGCGAATGCCACTGCTTTTACCCAAAACTAAATAGGCCATAGCAAAGATCTGACTTCAAGAGGACCAAATTTCCCCAGACTGGGGGATGGAGTGTCTCATTAACTCACCCCCTCCAACAGAGCACTTTCAGAGTCCTGCAGTGCCAACAAGAAGTCGGGGTAACTAGAGTTTAAAAGAGCTTCTGGGGGGAGGACGGGCAAGGATGATTCAGCTTCATTCCTATCACAGAATCCACCAATTCAATTACCGTTTCTAAGTAATTACACTCCTGGTGATGGTCTCAGCAGAAAAGAGAAGGAGGCAGCCAGGGGTTGAACTTCTTTACTCCTCCACATCAAAAACTAGCATCTCAAGGCCAATGCATGGTGGTGACATGATCACCCAGGAACGCAGAGGCCAAGAGCCCGAGAGCCCCTTGCCTGACCTCTGGCCTCGCATCATCCTGCATGCCGTGCCAGGCGTGCTCCCTGGCCTGCGAGAGCAGGTTTTCACCCGTCCCCACACCCGACTGCAAATTTCCTCCGCTTAGGAGTTCAGTGTCATGCTCACAGCAGCCACCCACGTCCCGGGATGAGGTAATTTTTTGTTTCATTTTCCTATTTACGACAGATCACACCCGATGTATATGAACACAGATGTGCACACCCATGTTTCAGTCTTTTTAAGTTATGCTGATGGGCTTTATTCACTACCAACTTGCAAGAATTGACAAAAGGATTTTGTTTCAATCTCAGTACAGGGACTTATTAAATTAAAATTTTAAACTTTGTTATTTTTACTCTCTCAGTTTTCTGAGTGGGTCACTCTCATTACCAGAATCAGACACAAGAAATCTGCTTGGTCTTTCACCAGGGTATTGAAGTTGCCTAAAGTACATCTACTAGACTTTCTAGACAACTCCCTGAATACAAGCGTTTGACTCAGTGGTAGAGAGTCAGTTGTGCACGCCCCTGCCCTGGACCTCCCTGGGAGTGCAGGTGCTGAGCAACAGCAGGTCCTGGCAGGGACAGAAGCCATGTGCTCAGCCCTGCTCTTTACGACAACAATTTTAGATCCTCGCAGGACATGTGCTTATTCTCTGTGCAGAAAATTTAGAAAGTGCAGAAAAGCACAAGAGACATATTTAAAAGTACTTCCAATTCCCAGACAGAAGCACTGACAGCAGTAGAGTATATTTTCTCCTGGTAGTTTCTCATTGTAACATGCATGTACATATACTTCTTTAAAAATGAGACAGATTACATATGTTTTCAGAACAACGTACTATATTTGTCTGTAATATTTGCAGAAAATGTTCATAACAGCCTGTTTTAGCTTTTAATACTGTTTACTGATATTCAAAGAAACATGTCTATGAAAATCAAACTTATCTATGATTTGAAATTACTTGCGTTGCTTTTATGCTTAGAATGATGTTTCTGCATATCAAAGATCAGACTAAGTTTCACATAATTCTTCTCTAATATAAAAAATCTTATTTCTCCTATGACTATAAAAGCAGTGTATGTTCATTTAGGAAAATTTAGAAAATTCAGAAATGTGTGAAATCAGGTTTCAGCTGTGATCCCAGTTCTCAGAAATAGACACCATAAACCTTTGGTTGTACCTCCTTGAGGCCTTTAAAATACACACACACACACACACACACACACACACACACACACACCCCTATATTTTATATCAAATATGCTGTTTTTACCTGTGTCTTGACTTCATATTCTGGGCTCATTTTTCCATGTCATGAATCATTCCTATAAACACTAAATGCTGCCTAATATTCTACTATGTGTAGAAGTACAATAACTGATTTACTAAATCATCTGTTATTGGGCATTTGGGGTGCTTCTAATCGTTAATTATTTAAATTAATGATGTAATGAACATCCTCTGTACATAAATGTAATGCTTATCTGATTGTTTCCTGAAGATAAGTGCTTAAGAGTAGCATTTTAAGCCAGGTGCCTAAATGTTTTTAAAGCTTGTGATACACAAGGACAAAGGGCCCTCCAGAAACTGTCTCCCTTCAGTCACTTTCTGAGACACAAAATACTGACGTCTCAGAGTCTAGTCTCTGTGATTCCTTGCCAAAACTCCTTTGTATAAACCTTCTCAAGATATATGCCGACAGGACGGTCAGAGAATGATGTGTACGCGTTTGTCCACTAATAGGGAGGTTTGGCACCTTTTCGTGGTTGTTGGTATCTGTGTCCCTTTTGTAAACCACCTACTCAGTAGTCACCAGCAAAGCACCTAGATGAGAGTCAATGGAACACATGGGGATCATAAAAAAGGACACATAACTAATTTATGGCCAAAGATTCAACAAATTTAAGTAAATATATTGTAGAAAATAAGAAATTCAGGTGTTTTAAATATTAGAATTAAAAATTTTAATGACCTAATAGTAATCGAATTAAATTGGGAAGGAATCAATGTGAACTCAGGGCCACCACAAATACTTAAGTGTAGCCCTGGAGTCAAGATTTTAGCCTCTAACACTACTTTCCACAAAAAGAAAAAAAAAATTCTTTGCTGTTTGTTTCTATGACTTAAGGCAGAAGATAGCAGAGGGCCTGAAACTGACAAATGACTCAAGAAGAAATAGAAAATTTGAATAGAGATAGATATAGATATAGACAATATAGTATAGATGATATACAGGTAGACATTTCAATGGAAGAGAATTAAGAATCTAGAAGAGGGAAGTTTATACCCCAAGAAGCAACAAAAATCTGAAATAAACAACCTATCCTTATACCTAAAGGAAGTAGGAAAAGAAGAACAAACATAATTCAAAGTTATTAGAAGGAAAGAAATAATAAAGCTCAGAGCTGAAATAAATGAAGTACAGACAAAAAAAAAAAAAAGATCAATGAAACTAAGAGCTGGTTCTTTGAAAAGATAAACATAATTGATAAACCTTTAGCCAGACTCATCAAGAAAAAAGAGAGAAGGGTCCAAATGCATAAGATCAGAAATGAAACTAGAGAAGTTACAACTAACGCCACAGAAATACAAAGGAACCCAAGAGACTACTATGGTCAACTAAGTGCCAATAAAATGGACGACCTAGAAGAAATTGACTAATTCCTAGAAACGTGCACTCTCCCAAGGCTGAACCGGGAAAATATGAGCAGGCCAATTTCCATTAATGAAACTGAATCAGCAATTTAGAGAAACTCCCAACAAACAGCAGTCTGGGCTAGACAACTTCACAGGTGGATTTCCCAAACACTTAGAGAAGAGCTAACACCTATCATTCTCAACCAATTCCAAAAAATTGCAGAGGAAGGAACACTTCCAAACTCATTCAATGAGGCCAGTATCACCCTGATACCAAAACCAGACAAAGACATCACCAAAAAAGAAAATTACAGGCCAATATCACTGATGAACACAGATGCAAAATCCTCAACAAAATATTAGCAAACCAAATTCAACAATGCATTAAAAGGATCATACGCCATGATCAAGTGGGATATACCCCAGGGATGCAAAGATGGCTTAAAATCCATAACCAATCAATGTGATACACCACATCAACAAATTGAAGAATAAGAATCACATGATCATCTCAATAGATGCAGAAAAAGCTTTTGACAAAACTCAACATCCAATTATGATAAAAACTCTCTACAAAGTGGGTAGAGAGGGAACATATCTCAATGTAATAAAGGTCATATATGACAAACACACAGCTAACATCATACTCAACAATGAAAAGCTGAAAGCATTTGCTCTAAGATCAGGAACAAGACAAGAATCCCATTCTCACCACTTTTATTCAACATAATATTGGCGGTGCTAGCCACAGCAATCAGACAAGAAAAAAAAATCAAAGGAATCCAAACTGGAAAGGGAAAAGTTAACTCTGTTACTGTTTGCAGATGATATAATGTTATACTTAGAAAATCCTAAGGATGCCACCAAAAAACTACTAGAATTCAAGAATGAATTCAGTAAAATTTCAGAATACAAATATACAGAAATCTGTTGTGTTTCTATACACTAACAGTGAATTATCAGAAAGAGAAATTAAGAAAACAACCACACTTACAATCAAATCAAAGAGAATAAAATACCTAGGAATAAATCTAAGGAGGTAACTGACCTGTACTCAGACAACTATGACACTGATGAAAGAAACTGAAGATGACACAAACAGATGGAAAGATATACAGTGCTTATGGGTTAGAAGAATTAATATTGTTAAAATGACCATGCTACCCAAGGCAATCTACAGATTCAATACATTCCTTGTCAAAATATCAATGGCATTTTTCACTGAACTAGAGCAAATAATCCTAAAATTTGTATGGAAACACAAAAGATCCCTAATAGCCAAAGCAGTCTGAAGAAAGAAAAACAGAACTGGGAGTAGCATGCTTCCTGATTTCAGACTATACTACAAAGCTACAGTAATCAAAACAATATGGTACTGGCACAAAAATAGACATAAATATCAATGAAACAGAATAGAGAGCCCAGAAATGAACCCACACTTACATGGGCAATTACTCTATGACAAAGAAGACAGAATATATTGTACAATGGGGAAATGACAGTCTCTTCAACAAATGGTGTTGGGAAAACTGGACAGCTACATGCAAAAGAAACAAACTGGACTACTCTCTCATACCATGCACAAAAATAAATTCAAAATGGATTAAAGACTTAAATGTAAGACCTGAGACCATAAAACTTCTAGAATAAAACAGGCAGTACACTCTTTTACATCATCTTAGTAATGTTTTTTTGGATATGTCTCCTCAGGCAAGGAAAACAAAAGCAAAAATAAACAAATGGGACTACATCAGACTAAAAAGCTTTTGCACAGTGGAGGAAACTATCAACAAAATGAAAAGGTCACCTACTGAATAGAAGAAGATATTTGCAAATGATATTAATATGTCTGATAAGGGGCTAATATCCAAAATAGATAAGGAACTCATACAACTCAACATCAAAAAAACTCCAAACAACCTGATTAAAAATTGGGCAGAGTTTCTGAATAGACAATTTTCCAAAGAAGACATACAGATGGCCAACAGGCACATGAAAATATGCTCAACACCACTCATCACCATAAAATCAAAACCACAATGAGATATCACCTCATATCTGTCAGAATGGCCATTATTAAGAAGACAACAAATATCAAGTTGGCGAGGATGTGGAGAAAAAGAAATCCAAGTACATTGTTGGTGTAATGTAATGTAATGTTGGTGTAATGTAAATTGGTGCAGCTACTGTGGAAAACAGTATGGAGGTTCCTCAGAAAATTTAAAATAGAACTACCATATGATCCAGCAATTCCACTCCTGGGTATTTATCCAAAGAAAACAAACTCACTAATTAGAAAAGATATATGCATCCCATGTTCATTGCAGCATTATTTATGATAGCCAAGGTATGGAAGCAGCCTAAGTGCCCATCAATAGATGAATGGATAAGGAAGATGTGGTGTATATACACAATGGAATATTATTCAATCATAAAAAAGAATGAAATCTTGCTGTTTGCGACAGCATTGACAGACCTAGAGGGTATTATGCTAAGTTAAAAAAGTCAGAGAAAGACGAATATTGTATGATTTCATTTATATGTGGAATCTCAAAAAATGAAATAATTGAACAAACAAACAGAAACAAAATTATAGATACAGAGAACAAACAGGTGGTTGCCAGAGGGGAGGAGGGTAAGGAGAGGAGAGAAATAGGTGAGGAAGATTAAGAGGTACAAACTTCCAGTTGCAAAATAAATGTCACAGATATGAAATGTACAGTGTGGGGAATGTAGTCAATAATTATGTATACCTTTGTATGGTAACATATCATAACTAGATTTATTATGGTAATCATTTTGAAATGTATAGAAATATAGAGTCACTATGTTGTGTAACAGGAATTAACATAGTGCTGTAGGTCAATTATATTTCAAAAACAAACTCATAGAAAAAGAGATCAGATTTGTAATTACCAGAGTCAGGGGACGGGGAGGGAAAATTGCATGAAGGCAGTCAAAAGATACAAACTTCGGGGGGTGGGATGAACTGGGCGATTGGGATTGACATATATACACTACTGACACTCTGTATAAAATAGATAACTAATGAGAACATACTGTATAGCACAGAGAACTCTACTCAACAATCTGTGGTGACCTAAATGGGAAGGAAATCCAAAAAAGAGGGGATATATGTATATGTATAGCTGATTCACTTTGCTGTACAGCAGAAACTAGCTCAACATTGTTAAGCAACTATACTCCAGTGAAAATTAATTTTTTTAAAAAATACAAACTTCTAATTATAAGATAAATAATTACTAGGGATGTAATGTACAACATGATAAATATAATTAACAGTGATGTATGTTATATATGAAAGTTGTTGAGAGTAAATCCTAAGAGTTCTAGTCACAAGGAAAAAAACTTTTTTATTTCTTAAATTTTGTATCTATATGAAATGATGGAGGTTCACTAAACTTATTGTGATAATTATTTCACGATGTATGTAAGTCAAATCATTATGCTGTATACCTTAAACTTGCACAGAACTGTATGCCAATTTTATCTCAATAAAACTGGAAGAATAAATAAATAATAAACATTTTAAAATAAATATTAAAAAATTGCAAATCACACACACAAAAAAGAAATTGGACTTGATCAAAATTAAAAAGTTTTGTGCTTCAAAGTAGTCTATAAATAAAGAAAGGGAAAATACAAGCCACAAAATGGGAGAAAATTTCTACAAATCTGATAAGGGACTAGCATCCAGAATATATAAAGAATTCTTACAACTCAACACTAAAAAAGACAGGTAACTCAATTAAACAATGGGCAAAGGATTTGAATATACATTTCCCCAGAGAATGTATATAAATGGCCAATAAGCAAGTGAAAAGATTTGAAACATCTTTAGGGTAACACAAATCAAAATCACAATGATATACCACGTCACACCTACCGGAATGGCTACAATCAAAAAGACTGACAATAACAAGTGTTAGTGAGGATATGCAGAAATTGGAACCCTCATGCAATGTTGGTGGGAATGCAAAATGGTGGAGCCATTTTGGAAAACACTCTGGCAGCTTGTCAAAAAGTTAAATATATTGTTGCCCTGTGACTCAGCAATTTCACTCCTTACTTAAGAGAATTAAAAATATACATTCATACAAAAACCTGTACATCAAGTTCATAACAGCATTATTCACAAGAGCTACAAAACAGAAACAACCCGGATCCATCAGTGGATGGAAGGAGGAACAAAATGCTCTATCCATAGAATGGAATATAATTCAGCCATAAAGAGGAATAAAGTACTAATACATGCTACAACATAGATGAACCTTGGAAATATTATGCTAAGTGAAAAAATCCAGACACAAAATATCATGTACCGTATGACTCCATTTATATGAACTGCCCAGAATGGGCAAATCCATAGAGACAGAAAGTAGATGAATGGTATTGAGGCACTGGGGAAGGGAGAATGGGAGGTGACTGCTAATGGGTACGAGGTTTCTTTTGGGGTTGTAGAAAATGTTCTGAAATTAGACAGTGGTGATAGTTGCACAGCTCTGTGGATACACCAAAAACCACTCAATTATCCACTCTAATGAAGTGAATTTTATGGTATGTGAATTAAATCTAAAATCAAAAAATAAACATAATGGGCCATGAAGAATGAAGAGTTGTCAACATTTTGCTTTATTTGCTTCAGATCTCTATTTAAAATGAAACACAATCTAAAGACGACACATCATCATTCACATTCAGGTGTTTATACCTTTACTGGCTATGTAAATATCCAAAAACAAAGATACCATACAGCACCCATACTTTTCTAGCTTGGTTTTTCACAGTCAACATTGTTACTGAGATTTATGCATCCTGATATACAAAGATCTAATTCATTCATTTTAATGCTGAATAACTTTTGACTGTGTGAACAAAACAAATGTCTGGGTCCACTTACTGAGGCCAATTAGGTACTTTCCACTGTTTTGTTACTACAAACACTGTAGGACCACATCCTCAGGTACTCGTGACATCTTCTAGAGCAAATGCTGAAAATGGCATTGGCGGGTCATATTGTGTGCACATTTTCAACTTTACTAATGTAACCAAATTGGTCTCCAAAGTGGTGATACCAACCTGTACTCTCAAGAACAAGGTGTAAGAGTTCCCATTTACCCACAGCTCACCGATACTTATTAATTGACTTCATGCTTGCAGATCAGATGAATAAGAAATGGTCTCGGACTTCCCTGGTGGCGCAGTGGTTGAGAGTCCGCCTGCCGATGCAGGGAACACGGGTTCTGTGCCCCGGCCCGGGAGGATCCCACATGCCGGGGGGCGGCTGGGCCCATGAGCCACGGCCGCTGGGCCTGCGCCTCCGGAGGCTGTGCTCCGCAACGGGAGAGGCCACAACAGTGAGAGGCCCGCGTACCGCAAAGAAAAAAAAAAAAAGGTCTCTCATTGTTTTAATTCGTATTTCATGGATTACTAGAAAAATCAGTTTTCATACATTTATAACCTTTATGATTTCCTCATTTTGAATTTTTTATAGCCTTTATCCAAGGCTATAGGATATTAATCCTTTTCAAGTTATATGACTTTCAAATGTATCCTCCTGCCTGTAGTGTGTCTTTTAACTCTATAAATATCTTCTACCATACAGATGATTCCCTATTTCATATAGACAAATAAACCAGTCTTTTTCCTTACAGTTGGTGCTTGGTTTAAGAAATTCATCTTCACCCAGATGTCAAAGATAATCTTCTGTCTTCTATAAATTTTAGTTCTGCTTTTCACACTCAGGATTTGATTCCGTCTAGAATTCAGTCTCATATATGAAGCATGAGGTATGGATCTAATTTTATCTTTACGTATAGGCAGAAGATTATCCCAGCAATACTTATGAAACGATCCATCCTCTGCCCATGGACTTGTAATGCAACCTCCGGCATTATGAGTTCCTTTGGGTGTGGGCGTGTGGGGGAGTGTGGACGCGGGTGGGTGTGGGTGTAGCTGGGTGTATGGGTATGTGGGTATGTGTAGGTAGGTGGGTAGGTGTGGGTGCATGTGAGTGTGTGTGGAGGGGGGTTGTGAGTGTGTTCCCAACTCTGGTGCACTGGCATAGTTGCCTCTCCCTGGTCTAATAATGCAGATCCTAAATGTTACACCTTTATAATAAGCTTTAACATCTGAAAGGGTTAAGTCCCTCTTATTTTTCTTCAAAAGTAATTAGTATTTTGGCTCCTCACTCTCTACCCGTAGTTTAGAGTCAGCATTTCAAAACTCATGAGAAGCCCTGTCAGGTTTTGCAGCTAATTGACAAATGTCATTTTAAAATATTGATTATTAACAAGATAGAGCTAATATTGTTTATGCCTTCTCTTTCCATTTTTTTTAACATCTTTATTGGAGTATAATTGCTTTACAATGGTGTGTTAGTTTCTGCTTTATAACAAAGTGAATCAGTTATACATATACATATGTTCCCATATCTCTTCCCTCTTGCGTCTCCCTCCCTCCCACCCTCCGTATCTAGCACGGAGCTGATCTCCCTGTGCTATGCAGACCTAATGAAACTTAAAAGCTTTTGCACAGCAAAGGAAACCATAAACAAGACCAAAAGACAACCCTCAGAATGGGAGAAAATATTTGCAAATGAAGCAACTGACAAAGGATTAATCTCCAAAATTTACAAGCACCTTATGCAGCTCAATAACAAAAAAAAAAAACAAACAACCCAATCCAAAAATGGGCAGAAGACCTAAATAGACATTTCTCTTTTCATTTTTTGATCAATCTTACCAAGGGTTTGAAATTTTGTTTTTCTTTACAAACAGCCAGTTTTTTATTTTATTACTTATACTTTTCTTTGTTTCAAAAATTTCTGTTCTTACTGCTATAATTTCCTTCCTTCTACTTTCTTTTGCTCTCCTAACTTAACTTGGACACTTATTTGATCAATTTTGAGCCTTTAATCTTTTCAAACACATAACCCGCAGGATGTACATTTCTCTCAAAGTACTGCCACATGCTACAAGCCTTAATTTACATCGCTGGAGTCAGTCAAGCTGAATATTCCCATTGTCATTTCCACTTTAATCTGAACGAATTTTAGAGTTTCTTAAATGTCAAATATATAAACTTTCTTTCTCTGTGCTTTTATAATTGAACTCTGACTTAGCTTCATTTGGTCAGAGAACATAGCCTGAAAGAATGTGAGACTTACTTTGTGACCAAATACAAAGTCAGATTTTGAAAATGCTTCACATGTATCGAGAACTTACATATTCCATAATAGCTGCGTCTTTTGATATGACCAAGTGATAGAGCTTGTTCAAATCTTTTATTTATGTGTTTGTATTGGACCTAGCAATTCCTGAGAAAGGAACATTAAAGTAGCCTATATGATTGCAGATTTATCAATTTACCCTTGCAAATCAGACAATTTTTCTGTATAATCTGAGTTATAGTTATTACAAATATATAAATTTAGAATCATTCTGTCTTTATCAGAATGATAAATGATCTTTTTAATCTTATATTAAAAAACTTTCTGTCTTTACATGAGTTCATCTGATACTAACAGTCGATACCAGTTTTCGGTGCCTTGTATATTTACATTACATAAATTATCAAACTCTCTCCCAGATGATATTATTAAAAGCATTTGAGTGGGTTTTGTATTGTATCACTTAAATCCAATCTTAAGAGCCTCATGTCCTCATCAACTCGCTGGGCACCCACCCTAAAACACAGGATTTCCTGGAGGACTGGATGTGGGTTTGAGATAAGAAGTGAAGTCAGGGCGGCTCCAAGGCTTCAGCTCCAGCAACGAGACGTCGGGGCTGTGGTGGAAGCTCAAGAGCTCAGCTTTGGACACGTGAAGTCTGAGATGCTCACAAGCCTCTTGCAAGTGGAGACGTCAAAGAGGCAGAGACAAACTAGTCCAAGGGTGACGGGGAAGCCTCAGTGCGCACTGTCAGAACAGAGAGCAGGTGAGACCCCAAAGGAGTGAGGGAAGTGGGGGCACCATCAGTCCCACGGAAGAGACTCAAGACACACAAGCGAGGGCAGCGCATTCCCGACAGGTGTGGAGGCCACCAGCCCTTCGGGGAAAAGATAAAGCAAGATGGCAAAACATGATACATTTACACCCTCCCAACCCCAAAACTGAGACACCATACAAACACAGTTGAAGTTTAACCATGTGGCCCTGGGCACGTCCCACCTGCAGCTGTCCTGGCAACAGGCCCCCTTCCCCAAGTGAACAAGGAGCACATAACACACAAAGGAAGAAAACAGAAATCTGGACGGAGCCAGGACAGTGGGCTTGGGAGGGGTTAAAGAATCAGATTGCGAAGAAAAGCATCTGCACATGACGACAGGGCACCCAGGAGAACCCGGGGCTGAGACGGCTCAAGGGCTGCTGCTGCCAGGTCATGTGGATCAGAAGTCACATGGCTGCCCATCTTTAGTGCCGTTCTCATTGCCACTGTCATCTCTAAGAGACCACCACCTAGGTAATACACACCCTCACCCCAAGGGCCCCTCATGAGAGGGCAGGATGGCAGCAGCCGATAAGGGTCCTGCTGAGCTATGTTCCAGAGAGGTCCGGCACGGGGCCCAGCAAGGGGCACAGCCTCGAGGAGCCCCCACTGTGCTGGGGGAGAGGATGCAGGGAGCCCCACATTAGTGGAGAGGTCGTGGGGACCCGAAAGCCATAATGCAAGGTGGGCAAAAGTCTCCCGCCGCCCCCCACCTTGCCAAGGTAATATGCAGAGAGCTGCAGTATTCAAAAGGACACGATGCTTCCTCCTGGGCAGATAAGGAAAGCTGCGTGGATGGACGAGGCACGCTCTGCCAGGCCTGTGGGCAGCACTGAACATGCAGAGTTTACAGGGGCAGAGTCCTGACTGACGGAGAGCAAGGATAAGGTCAGGGCTCCGCCCAGTTTGGCTGGAACATAAACAAAGGGAAAAGGAGAAGGGGTGGGTTCAGCTAGAAACACAGGTTGCAGCCGAAGCCAGAGGACCCAGAATGTGTGGTGCAAGGGCTCGAGTGCCTTGACCTCTCCTGAAAGATGCAGGATGCCAAGGCAACTTCTGATCAGTGGTGGCATGTTGAAATCTGGAATTATATTACTATTGGAGGAATTTCCTAAAGTCTAGATAAAACGTTCATCGGCAAACTCCACGCAGTGCTAGAAGACAACCTGTGTATTTCACTGCAAAGGCAGCAATATTTCAACATAAATTATATAGAAGTAACTCTCACTAAAATGGATCTTCATAATCAGTATATGAATGTAGATTTCGAAAACAGTTCAAGCGAATAAAATGCTGACCACAAACCAATGTTCGCACTGTCAACAGAAGACTTGGAAACAAATCATTTGGAAAAGAAAGAGTTCACAGCCATCCCCCCTTATCCGCAGTAGATACGTTCCAAGACCCACAGTGGATGCCTGAAGTCATGATAGTAGTGAACCCTTTGTATACTATGTTTTTTCCTAAACATACATACCTATGATAAAATTTAATTTATAATTTAGGCACAGTAAGAGATTAATAATAATAACTAATAGCCTCTCCAGTAATTTTTATATTTTTCAGCCCAAACCTATTCCTGAATCTGTGTAACAATCCTTCACTTGCAGTAAATGGCTGGTGTCGCTCATTTCGGGGGATCCCTTGCTGAAGGCTTCGTACAAGCATCATGCTTTCTGGCCCAACAATTGGAACGTGTTTTCTATTCTTGTCTTTCACCCACAAACTTAATGCCTTTTCCATGTTACCTAAGCACTTAGCATGCACTGTGGCCGTAATTTTGCGGTCTGAAGTGTGACAGCAAAACTAGCATGAATTTCTTTTTCCTTCTTCACAATTTCACGGGTAGAAGATTCTTTCTCACCGTAGATCTTAGCAACCTCAGCATACGATTTTTTTCTTTCCTTATTAAGATCAGAACTTTCACCTTTTCACTTAAAGGAAGCATTTTACAGCTTCTGTTTGGCATATCTGAATTGCCAGCATCACTACTCTTGTGCTTTGGGGCCAGTATTAAGTCAAATAAGGGTGACTTGAACACAAGCACTACGATACTGCGATAGCCCACCTGATAACAGAGAGGGCTACTAAGTGACTGAAGGGCGGGACACGCTGGACAAAGGGGTGATCCATGTCCCAGGCAGGATGCAGCAGGACAGTACAAGATTTCATCACACTACTCAGATTCATAAAATGACGAATTGTTTATTTCTGGAATTTTCCATTTCATATTTTTGGACCTCAGGTAACTGAAACTGAAAAGCAGAACGGCAGATAGCGGGGGCTACTGTATTTGCAGGTGGTAGAAGAGAGTCTGTCTTCAGAATTGGCTCACCAAATGAAAAACAGCAAAATTGCAACTTTGGGGAACTTAGGGAATTGCAAATTAAAACAATGAGATACAACTACACACCTTTTAGAATTATTAAAATCTAAAAAAACCCGACAGTACCAAATGCTGGCAAGGAAGCAGAAAACCACTCTCACTCATTTCTAGTGGGACTAAACACAGTCTTGCCGTGTGATCTAGCAATTGTGCTCCCTGGTATTTGCCCAAGTGAGTTGAAAACTTAATGTCCAAAAAAACCCTGCACACAAATGTTTATAGCAGCTTTATTCATAACCACCAAAAGCCAGAAGCAACAAAAACATCTTTCAATCGGTGAACAGATAAGCCACGGTACATTAGTACAATGGAATAATATTCAGCAATAAAAAGAAATGACCTATCAAGTGACACATACACACAAAATAGATGAATTTTAAATACACATTGCGAAGTGAAAGAAGCCAGTCTGCCTAAGCTACATACTGTATGATTCTAACTATATAACATTCTGGAAAAAGCACAACTGTAGAGATGGTAAACAGATCAGCAGTTATCTGGGGCTCGCGAAAGAGAATGAAGAGGTGAAGCACATGAGATTCTTAGGGCAGTGAAACCATTATGTATCGTGCTGTAATGATGACTACAAGACAGTAAGCATTTGTCAAAAGCCACAGAACCTGACAGCACAAAAAGTAAGCCTTAATGTACGCAGTTTAAAGGAAGCATTTAGGAAGTCAGGGTAATCCCAAAGGGAATGTGGAATGTGCCAAAGGACTTCAACAGTGCTGCAAATGTCTGAAACAGCCCCCCTGAAGGGGATGGGGAATAAGGTGCTGGTGTGAGTAACTCTGGAAATGAGTGGAGTCTGTAAGAGAAAAGGCAAAGGGACTGTACTTGAGGCTGCGCTCTAGTTGATAAAGCTGTTTTCCAAGGGATGAAGGTTGACAGTTCTGATACTGCTGAGCATGTGTGATGGAATTAAGCCATTAAGTAAGTGGATGGGATGGTGGGAGCCAGGTGTCTCCTCGTTTGAGGGGCAGGTTACACCTAAGGAAGGGGATGAGGCTAGAACAACCCATGTGCTGGGTGAACTGGAGCTGGAAATGTCAGCATGAACTGACATTTAGCTTAATACAGATACAGATGGTTACCTATGGAAGTATTTATAGATATGTCTGGCTACACAGGTTAATATGTACACACATCTCCCCTGTGCTGTCATCCAGGAGTGCCTAGAAGTAACCATACCTCAGTAGCAACATCCACATGAGCCCCCAGACACTGGATTCTTATACCATTTTCTGATCAAAGGTACCAGGCTCCTGGTTTCTAGGACAGGGGCAGGATCCACACAACATGAGCCTGGAGCATCTTGCAGTACCAGAAAGGAAAGATATGCTTAAAAACAGAACAGAGGGCTTCCCTGGTGGCGCAGTGGTTGAGAGTCCGCCTGCCAATGCAGGGGACACGGGTTCATGCCCCGGTCCGGGAAGATCCCACATGCCGCGGAGCGGCTGGGCCCGTGAGCCATGGCCACTGAGCCTGCGCGTCCGGAGCCTGTGCTCCACAACGGGAGAGGCCGCAGCAGAGAGAGGCCCGCGTACCGCAAAAACAAAAAACAAAAACAAAACAAACACATGCACTCAATGATGAGAGCATATCAAAGGGACACAAGAACCAGTGAACGAATTCCTATTGGCCAAAACTGGAACAATCTGAGCAATAAAATAAAGTAGCACAGGACTCTAAACCAAAGGCTAAATAAATACCCGCAGGTCCAAACGGATATAAATTAGTGATTGATAAGGAAACGGGGAGAAGAGGGAATCTGCTCTGCGGGAGAATCCACGTGGTTCTGCAGACACTCCGTACTCGGGGAGCATCCCCCCACCTTGGGTGCGGGATGTGCACGGCGACCTCCTTCCAGAGGACAGTGGGGAAGGGGGGAGCAGCTGCACAGCGGAGAGACCTGACAGACACACCTGCGCCAGGTGACCGAGGTCAGCGTCCACGGTGCAGGTTACGTGACAGCGCGCACCCTGGAGGGGACGTGATGAGAAAGGCCCTTCCCCTCTGTGGAATTTCTCCCATAAACCTACACCCCGAGTCTGATCATGGGACAACATCAAACAAATTTCAATAGAGGAACATTCTACAAAATATTTGACCAGTACTCCTCAGAACTCTATCAAAAACAAGGAAAGTCTAAGAAAATATCACAGCCAAGAAGAGCCTAAAAAGACATGACAATTCAATGTATTCTTGGACAGAAAAAGGACATTAGGGAAAAACTAAGGAAATTGAGAGCATGGATTTTCGTGAATAATAACATATCAACACTGGTCCATTAATTATAACAAATGTACCTGATTAATGTAAAACGTTAAACTGGGTGTGGGAATCCTCTGTCCTATCTTTATAATAATTCTGTAAATCTAAAGCTGTTTTAAAGAAAAGTCTTGTTTCTTTTTTATAAAAACAGCAATTAACGGAAAGAAAGGCCAAGGTCACCAGGTGCTCAGTAGTCTGGTCATGGTATTTCACTAGTCGCGTTCAACAGCAACTTTCTTGCAGTGCTGTCAAATTCAGACGGTTTGCTATGGATCTTAGGACACCGACACTGCAGAAGTCAGAAGGTCCAGGTTTACAGGAAACGCTCCAGATTTCATCGTCTGGGCACCTTGTAACCGGCAGCGTACCTAAGACGCAAAGTGTCTCCCCTCCCACCGAGGTATGTGATCTGCTTAGTTGTAACGGAAGCAGAACAAAGCGCCTGCTTTGCTTCAAGAATTATTTCAAATTCTTACACTGAATATCGGCATAGTACACCGACCATTCTAGAAGGCAGGCTATCAATTCTGGACACTATTAAATGCTCCTGGCGCTTGCTGGCCACTGCCTTATCAGCAGCCGCCTTTTGCTGAGCACCTCCAACCTGCCAGGCCCTTCTCACACCAACTCAACAAGACAGGGACGGTTATACCCATTTTCCCGATGTAGAACCTGAGGCCTGGAAAGGCTGAATGGTTTGTCCAAAAGCTCCACAGACAGCAGGCAAGGGAGCCGGTCTTTAAACTCCCACCTGCCGGGCACTGCAGCCAGGCCAGGTTCTGCTCGAGGGCCCAGGGACACCACGGCAAGGTGGCTGACACCCAGGGCCTCGCCCGGCCGTGGGCAGAGCCCCTGGTCAGGTCGACATTTTCATGAACAGCGCAGATGCTCCTGGGGGAGCAAAGGATTCTTCCTACATGGAGAAAGATCAGGAGTCATCTTAAATCTGTGCCCTTGAAACAGAGCCAGGGTCTAAAAGCTTTTATGGAACCACATGCATCACAGTCATCAATATGCCATTAGATCCTGGACATTAATTCCCTAAAAGTATTTCTGAACCTTTGAAAGGATTAACCCTTTCCTGTAGTAAATCCACCCCTCCTCCCATAAGCTCCAGCTGCAGGCTTTTCTTTTCTGGCTTCAATGAGACACTGATTTTCTACGTTCATTAAGGTTACTTGGATAAAGCTCTGTCTTGCAAGTGGTCCCTTTCACTTTATTTCCCAGATATCAGGAGGATTCCCTTCAGCTGACAAAAGTTCTGTGGTTCCTAAATGTCACGCAGCAAAGACGGTGGCGTTCCCTCCCTGGCTGCTAGATCCACGGGGGGTGGCGCGAAGGTTCAGGGAGTCACAGGCCACAGGCACCCACAGGGGCCCCAAGAGTCTCCCCAGGGAACCGGACGGGGTGTTTGGGCGTCACCTAACTGCCCTGGTTACCGGGACTCCCTGTGCCGGCCTCCCGCCGTCACCTCCTCCGCCAAGGTGGCCAGAGCCCCTGTGGGGGCACCTTCCTCGGCCACAGCCCCACCCTCGCTGTCACGGCAAGCTGCCTGTCGCCTCCCCACAGCGACACTGTGGGCCTAAGTAAGCTCCTTTCCCACTGAACCGGTCTCAGCCATTTCCAAATCGGAGCCTTTCAAGTCGTCCGCCTTCGCCTTCGCCTTTGCCTTTGTAACGCCGAGGAGGAGGGGAAGGGGGAAGGGGGAAGGGCCGGTTCTCCTCCGGGACAGCTTTTACCAAGTCAGGTGAAACTTCCCCGGCCCCGGCCCCGGCCCCCTGGCTTGTTACTCACGGTGAAGCAGGACCCGGTTCTGCGGTTGCAGAGGCCTGGGCTGAATCCTGACATGTTTACTAGTAGAACAACCTTGGCGAGCTTCTCGACTCTTCTAAGCGTCAGTGTCCTCCCCGCCTGTGGCAGCCACTTCCCAGGGTGCTCAGGGGAGGGCACAGCACCCACACAGCGCAGCTCTTCTGTCAGCCACCGGCCTGCACAGCCCACCCTGGCCCCCTCCCCCAATCCCTCCCTGGAGCGTAACAACAGGCAGGCAGAGGGCACACAGTGAAGCTGGAGATCACCTCCAGCATTCGGATGCCATGCTCCTAACGCTGCAACCTCCACCTGTCAACTGCCCTCAGCCACTAGCCTGATGATGCCTCGGGGGCGGCTCACGTGCGCTGACTGAGCCTCTCCAAGTGGGGCCAGGGGAGATCACTGGGAGTGAAGATGCCCAGGCCTCACATCTACTGGATCATACTCGGCATTTTAAGAATCCCAGTGACTCACGTGCACGGTGAAGTTTGAGAAGCGCTGGCCCAGACCCCTAGAGACAGAAAAGGATTTCCATTCCAAGCTTTCTGTCAGGGGACATTTGAGAACAGAAAGCATTCTTCCTTTCCCACCCCTGCCATTACTAACGTGCGTGCACATTCAGCCTGCATGGGGAGTGAACAGAGACTGCTTCAAGGCCCTGGAAATAGAAGTTGTAAGAAAGAACAAATAGGTGCACTGACAGTGACAAGTCTCACAGCCATGAGATTCTGTCATCTTTTTAACCGACCTCCCTCTAAGCACTTTCTCCTCTATTTGATCCAAGTTTGCAAAGCTAAGTATTGATTTTTCAAAAATAAACACATAGCCTAGTCCTAGAGTTAAGTCCCCCTGGGAACTGGAGCAGTCTCAAATTGAAGAAGAAGAGGAACAGGAATGCACTGGCGTTTTCTGACATCTTCTGGAAGCCAGGGAGCCCATCCCTGCGTGTCCACGTGGACCAGCACAGTGTCCTCCATCAGGCTGGAGCTTCTTAATCTAAGCCGCTAAAAGGCCCTCCTGTGCCATTTGGGATTTGCGCTAACTGAACCAGCACTTGCTGATTAAGCTAAAACCTCTCCTCATTCTAGAGCATTTACTGCATGGGGGGGGCGGGGGGGGGGGGGGGGAGGGGGGGGGGGGGGGAGGGGGGCCAGCAGCAGTGGAAATGATTAACTCTTTTTTTTTTTACATCTTTATTGGAGTATAATTGCTTTACAATGGTGTGTTAGTTTCTGCTGTATAACAGTGAATCAGCTATACATATACGCCCATATCCTCCCTCTTGCGTCTCCCTCCCACCCTCCCCATCCCACCCCTCTAGGTGGTCACAAAGCACCGAGCTGATCTCCCTGTGCTACACATACCCTGAGAAAACCATAATGATTAACTCTTATCACACACCAGCGTGTTAGGCCCTGACTACGACAAAACCAGCCAAAGGAAAGCAGCAAGACTCCCGGGGGAGCCTTGTGTCAAAGACGCTCCCAGGAGTAAGTGCCAACAGCAACGTCCCTGCTCGGCCCCAGGGGCTAACACAGCCGAGCTCCCCCACGGTTAACTGAGGCAGGTGGCTGACGGTGGGGAAGGACATCAGCACGCAGAGCACACGAGAGTGATTCGCACTCAGGAAGCAAAGTCGAGAACCTCACCATGCACACAGCAGCACGGAGCTGATGAGAAGGGCCAGCAGAGGCCTTCCTGCTGGGCCAGAGCACCTGTCCACCCCTGGCCCAGGCGATCCCCGGCAGACCCTGCGATCAGCTCAGCAAAACCAGAAAAAGCGGCACACTTCCCAAAGACGGCCTCCGAGGAGCTGACGAGAGAGAGCAGCAGCCGGCCCCGGAACCGAAGAAAGCAGCCTTCGTTATCTCCAAAATCAATTGTCCTAATGTATTCAGCAGACAGGCATGCTCGGCCACACACCTGCACTATATCACATCCCTCTGCAGGTCATTTGGCTCACAAAATTGATTTAGGTGAGATTATTCAATTCCATTTTACATTTTCATGTTCTGGAACTCTGCCAGCAGCAACTTCTGTTCTTCCAGAGGTCAGGAAGCTATGGACAAGGCAATCTCCTGCTGTTGTAAATGGAACTCCATATTCCCTTTATGAATTTCCTGTCAATCTTCAAATTACTTCAAATACGACTGCCCTTCACCGAGACAGTGTTTTACGTCCCCATGTCTACCTTCCTCCCATATCCGATTACCTGCCAGCTGCAGACAGCTCCTCCCAGGGCCCCTCTGGATGCCTGCGTCAGCAGGCGTGCATGCAGACAGGGCAGGGGGCCCCTGCAGCCGCTGGTTCGCAGCAGGCCTGCTGACCACCACCAACAGAAGCCAGAATGTCTTGCATTTCAAAAATCCCTGCTCCTGGCCCCACACCCCGCCCCCTGCCACCACCACGTGCCTTATTCTTTTGGTGGGAAAACGTGGGAACAATCACGGCTGTCTCCTCTCACTCCCGGCTTTGCCTGCCCTTTTCCCAGCCCCAGCCTTTCCACACTGCCCAGTCCTGCTGCCAGCATCCCCCTCGAGCATCCCCTGTGTCTGACACCAGTCGCCCCTGTGCTCAGTGCTCCCAGAGCTCCCCCCACACCAGACCTGCTGCTTTCGGCAGGTGTCCTTGACCTCTTGACACTGGAGGGCCCAGCCTCGGTCCTAGGCCCTTGTCCCTCTCTGTACCCTTTTGGAAACCCCACTCACCCATCCGTGTGATTGCGTACCAGTCCCACACCTCTGTCTCCGCGGCCTAGTCCTCTCTCAAACCCCGACTCGCCTGCAGTGAGTGGCCTGTCCCACCTCCAATGTGACACGTCCACAGAGGAACCTCGGGCCACCCACCACTCCCCACCCGGGGTCCTGAGGGCTTCCCTGCCCGTAACCACTGAATGCCCCCCTCCCAGGCTAGCTGGCCCAGAATCACTCCTTTCCACATCTCCCGTCTGACTGTGAGCTGCCGTGAGCTCCACCGTCCAACAGGATCCAGGATCAAAACGTCACTTCCACATGACCCTAGTGCAAACCGCCATTGCCCTTTCCCTGGGCTAATGCGATGGCCGCCTAACGGGCTCCCCATCCTGTCCTTGCCCTAAAAGAGCAGGCAGAGTCAGCCTGGTAAAGCCTATGTCCGTTCATGTCACTGCTCTGCTCAAAACCCTGCAATGCCGCCCCATTCCCCGAAGAGTAAAAGCCAAATTCTCCCATTGGCCTCCAAGGCCCGACAAGCCCTGCTCCCCCTCGCCCCGCCCACCACAGCCTCCGGCCCCAGCTGCCCTGGGCTCTCAGTCACCACCTCCAGCACACCTGGCTTTCCTGCCATCTTGCCTCTGGGAACGCTCTTCCCCAGACAGCCACCTGTCTAACTCCCTCACCTGCTCCAAGCCTGTCCTCAGATGTCACCTGCTCAATGACGGCAGCCTTGCACTCCACCCGCTCCCACCCCCACCCGGCACTACCCTCACAAGGCGCCAGTGGCTCCTTTATTACAATCCCTGTTCACAGTGTCTGTCTCTCCCGACAATGTGAGGCTCCTTGGGGTGGGGGTCTCCATCTGGTCTGTTCACTGATAGTGCCCAAGAGCCTACAGGGCCCGCCACTTGGTAGGCACTCCATAAATTTGAATTTATAATTGTTGGTCTCAAAACCCGAGTTCCCTAGAAACCAAAGTAAAAAGAGAAGTAAAATAAGTTTCAGTTTTGACCATGTTCTTGGTGTCTGAGGAGCAGCAAGGATGCCGATGTGGTTAACAACATCAGCTGGGGTGCGTGGCAGGAAGTGAGTTTGGGAGCAGGCAGAGGCCAGGTCATGTGAAACTTGCGACCACTTTGCCTTGTATTATGAGGGGCACAGGGAGACTCAAGAGTTTTGAACAGAGGGATGGCACGATCTAACCTATGTTTTTAAATTAAACTTCTGGTTTTGAGATAATTATAGATTCATATGCAGTTGTAGAGATAATACAGAGATAATCCATGCAACCTTAGCCCAGTTTCTCACAACGGTGACATCTTGCAAAACTAAAATACAATACCACCACCAAGATACTGACATTGATGCAGTCAAGATGTAGAGCATTTCCATCCCCACAAGGATCCCTCATGTTTCATTTTCATAGCCACAACCACATCCCTCCCACCCCCATCTCCTCCTTAACCCCTGGCAACCACTAATCTGCTCTCCATTTCTATAATTTTCTCATTCCAAGAATGTTATACATATGTAAACTTTGGGATTGGCTTTTCCCACTCAGCCTAATTCTCTGGAGATTCATCCAGGTTGTTTCGTGGGTCTGTAGTTCAGTCCTCTTTGTTGCTGTGTAGTGTTCCGTGGCTTAGATGTGACAGAGTTTGTTTCATCATTCATCCACTGAAGAACATCTGGGTTGTTCCCAGACACCAAGATAGTTGTTCCCTACTATCACTATTTTTTTTAATCTTAGCCATTCTGATGTTTGTGTAGTGACATTTCACTGCGGTTTTAATTTGCATTTCCTGAGTGGCTAATGACGTTGAACATCTTTTCATGTGCTTATCTGCCATCTGTATCTCCGTGAAATGTCTCACATCTTTTGCACAGTTTCTAGTTGAATTGTTTATTTTTTTAAGTTGAGTTTTGATACTTCTTCATATATCCCATTACCAGTCTTTCCTCAGATATGTGATTTGCAAATATTTCTCCCAGTCTGTAGCTTGTCTTTTCATCCTCTTAACAGGTTCTTTGCAGAGAAAAAGTTTTTAATTTTGATGAAGTTGAATTTATCAATTTTCCTCTTACAGATAATGTTTGGTGTCAAGTCTGAGAACTATGCTCAGCCCTTGCCCTAAAATGTGAAAACTTCTCCTATTTTTTTCCTAAGTTTTATAGTTTTACATTTTACATCTGAGTTTGAGATCTATTTTGAGCTAATTTTTGTATAACGTGTGAAACTTAGATTGAGGTACATTATTTTGCCTATGGATGTTTGTTTGCTCCAGCACCATTTATTGGAAAGGTTATGCTTCCCCCATTGAGTTGCTTTTGCAATTCTCAAAACTGTTTGAGAAAATAATTTCTCAAAAATCATTTGGGCATACTTCTGTGGTTTTGTATGCTATTTTTTATACTGGGTTCCCTATACTGTTCCACTGATCTCTGTGTCTGTCCTTCCAACAATACCACATAGTCTTGATTACTGTGGCTATAAAATAAGTCTTGAAACTGGGTGCACTGGTTCCTCTCCTTTTTTCTTCCTTTTCAAAATTGTTTTAGCTACTCTGGTTCCTTTGTTTTCCACATTTACTTTGGAATCAGCTTGTCTATATCTATAAAAATTTTGGCTGTAATTTTAGTAGAAACTGCATTAAGCCTGTATGATAACTTGAGAAGAACTGACACCTTCACTGTGTTGAATTTTCCAATCCATGAACATAGTATGTCTCTCTATTTATTTAGGTACACTTTGATTTCTTTCACCAGGATTTTGCATTTTTCAGCATAAAGTCTTGTTAGATTTACACCTACATGTTTGTTTAATTTTCAGGAATTATACTGCATTTTTAATTTGAGTGTCCACATGTTCATTGACAGTATACAAAAACAAAATTGAGTTTTGTGTGTTTATTTTGTATTATGCAACCTTGCTGAACTCACTTATTAGTTCTAGATTTGGGGGGGGGAGGTTTGTTTTGTTTTGTTTTCGTAGATTCCTTGGGATTTTCCACATAGATAATCATGTCATCTGCAGATATGAACAACTTTATTTCATGTTTTCTGATCTGTTAGCCTTTTCTTTTCTTGTCTTGTCTTATTGCACAGGCCAGAACTTCCAGGACTATGTGGAATAAGACTATACATCCTTGTTCCTGATCTTTGGGTAAAATCATTCAGTCTTTCATTATTAAGTATAATATTAGTTGTAGGTTTGTGTACATGCTGTTTATCTAGTCGAATAACTTCTCCTTTATTCTTAGTTTTCTGCGAGTTTTTAATTAGATGTTGGATTTTGTCACATGCTTCATTACATTGAGTGATATGATTATTTGATTTTCTTATTTATTCTGTTAATATGGCATATCACACTAATTGATTTTCAAATACTGAACCAGGCTTGCATCCCTGGTACAAACCCCACTTGGTCATGGTGCACACTTCTTTGTATGTATTGCTGAATTCTGTTTGCTAATATTTTGCCAAGGATTTTTGCATCTATGTTCATGAATGATGTTGGTCTATATTTTTTAATGTCTTTTTCTGGCTTCAATACCAGGGTAATAGTAGCTTTACAAAATGAATTGGGAAGTGCTCACTCCTTTTATATCTTTTGGAAAATACAATAACCAAAATAAAAAAAACTCAATGGATGGGCTCAAAAGCAAAAAAGGAGGAGTCAGAAGAAAGGATCAGTGAAACGGAAGACAGAATTTTATAAAATTACTCACTCTGAACAACAGAGAGAACAGACTGAAAAATAAATATATACACAGAAGCTCAGAGACCTGTGGCACCATGACAAAAGAACTAACAATCATGCCATCAGAATCCCAAAAGAAGTGGAGAAAAATAGCAGAACTAAAAAAGTACTCGAAGAAATAATGGCTAAAATTTTCTGTGCTGTTTGTTTGGAGTAGGGCAGTTATTCTCTAAAAGTTTTCTTTTTTGCTAGGCTGTCTCTCTCCTGGTCCTTTGGCTAGAGAGAGCAGGATTCTGTTGCATTTTTTCTATGCCCACTAGTATTTATGGGTTGTGAGCTCCTCAGATTGAAGTCTGTGATATATATGGCAAAGAGAATACCCAATGAATTCACTGCCATGTCACCCTTGTGTCCTGAGGCCCCTAGTGGCTTACTTTTTCTCATCATCATCCAGAGTCCATGTTTGTTTAATATAGAATGTCCAGGATCTTTAGTTGTACTTAGAAGGAGGAACAGGAAAAAGCACATCAACTCCATCTTCCCAGAAGCAGAAATTAACCAACATTTTTAGAAAGATCATGCTGACTACTATGGGAATAATCACCTGTAACTGGGCAAAAACTGAAGCAAGAAGACCTCTTAAAAAGCTAATGAGATTATCTAGGTGAAAGATAATTGTGGCTTGGGGCCAGGGTGATAGCAGTGGAGGTGGTAAGAAGCAATTCGATCCTGAATGTATTGTGAAGAAAGTGCAGACAAAATTTGCAGATATATTAGACATGGGATATGGGAGAAAAAAGTCAAAGATGAGCCCCAGGGTTTTAGCCTGACAAGTGGAAGAATGGAGTTGCCATCAACTTATACAAAGAAAGCTAAGGAAGAAGCAGACTAGGAGGAAAGAACAATGATTGAGTTGTTTTTCAAATATGACATAAGAGATGCCCATCATACAGCCAAATGGCAGTGTTACATAGGCTTATGTACATGAGCCTTGAGTTCAGGCTAGAAAGATATATTTAAGATTCATCAGGGTACAGGCTGTATTTAAAGCCATGAAGTCAGATGAGATCACTGAGGGAATGAGGTAAAAAGAAAAGAGTACTAAGGATGTAGCCCTGAACTCTCCAGTGAAGATTGGGATATGGAAATGAACCAGCAAAAAGATATTCAGAAGAAGCAATCAGAAATCTAAGAGAAAAGCTAGGAGAGAGGAGTGTCCCAGAAGCCACGTAAAAAAAGTGTTCTGGGCTTCCCTGGTGGTGCAGTGGTTAAGAATCCACCTGCCAATGCAGGGAACACGGGTTCAAGCCCTAGTCCAGGAAGATCCCACATGCCACGGAGCAACTAAGCCCGTGCACCACAACTACTGAGCCTGCACTCTAGAGCTCATGAGCTACAACTACTGAGCTCACGTGCTGCAGCTACTGAAGCCTGCGTGCCTAGAGCCCGTGCTCTGCAACAAGAGAAGCCACCGTAATGAGAAGCCCATGCACCACAATGAAGAGTTAGCCCCCACTCGCCGCAACTAGAGAAAGCCCACAGAAAGGAAGACCCAACACAGCCAATAAATAACTTAATTAAAAAAAAAAAAGTGTTCTAAGGAAGAGGGATCAATGACTCAAATCAGATGCTGCTAATAGGTCAAGTAATATGAAGACTAATACTTGACCACTGGATTTAGCAAAGTCAAAGAGGTCTTTGGTGATTCTGACAAAGTTTTTTTGTGGAGAAAGAGGGAAATCCAGATGCAGTGGGTTTAAAAAAGAATAGGAAGAAATTAGAGATAATAAATAAGACCTGGGACAGGTGAGTCACTAACTGCACCTATAATTGAGGATAGTGATGACTTTTCTTCCTTAAATTAATCTTTACTGAGTACCTGCTTTGGGTTAAAAACAACAAAGTAAGGAGATATTAGGGAAATAGGACTTGTAGGGAGAGACATAAACATAATACGCATATTGGATTCTGAGAGGAGATTACAGACAAATATATGAAATACCACTATGGAAAGGCAAAATTATATACTGGAGGGAAATCAGGATGGAATTCTCCCAGGAGGTAATATTATATCTTGAAAAGGGCTATCATGAGGATCAATGAAAGCTTTTTAAAAATAGGATCATATAGAAGTAATTAAGAGGATATGAGGTATTAATGAAACTTAAGCAAGTCAGGTGGTGGCACTGGTAGGAAAAGATCTAAGTTTAATTCTTAAGCAAGATGGAGAATTACTAGTTCAGTGAACATACAATGTCCTTTAAACCAAAAGAATATGAATGGGCAGTGCTATAGTTTAATTCTCTAACATCAACATTTATAAAGTGTCTTACATGAGGTTAAGTTTATGTCAAGCTATGAAATAAAACACACAAAAGTCTATTCCCCTACCAAAAAAAAAACCAAATAACAAAGAAACACCAACGTATATCCCTCCCACTCTCCCCCATATCAGCTTGTTAGCTTAAATATTTTGAGTATTGCAAACTATCATCCTAACATTATAAACAAAGACCAAATGATATACTTTTTAAAAAAAGAAACAAAGGGAAGTTCAATAAGTCAGTCACAAAAGGACAAATACTGTATGATTCCACTTCCATGAAGTACCTAATGTAGTTAAATTCATAGAGATATAAAGTAGAATGGTGGTTTTCCAGTGTTGAGGTTGAGGAGAGAATGAAGGGTTATTGTGTAATGGGTACAGAGTTGCAGTTTTACAAGATGAAAAGCATTCTAGAGATGGGTGATTGTGATGATTTCACAACTATGTGAATGCACTTTTTAAAAAATAATTATAGACTTTATTTTATTTTTTTAACATCTTATTTGGAGTGTAATTGCTTTACAATGGTGTATTAGTTTCTGCTTTATAACAAAGTGAATCAGCTATACATATACATATATCTCCATATCCCCTCCCTCTTGCATTTCCCTCCCACCCTCCCAATTCCACCCCTCTAGGTGGTCACAAAGCACCGAGCTGATCTCCCTGTGCTATGCGGCTGCTTCCACTAGCTGTCTATTTTACATTTGGTAGTGTATATATGTCCATGCCACTCTCTCACTTTGTCCCAGCTTACCCTTCCCCCTCCCCGTATCCTCAAGTGCATGCTCTACATCTGCGTCTTTATTCCTGTCCTGCCCCTAGGTTCTTTGGAACTTTTTTTTTTTTTTAGATTCCATATATATGTGTTAGCATACGGTATTTGTTTTTCTCTTTCTGACTTACTTCACTTTGTATGACAGATTCTAGGTCCATGCACCTCATTACAAATAACTCAATTTCGTTTCTTTTTATGGCTGAGTAATATTCCACTGTATATATGTGCCACATCTTCTTTATCCATTCATCTGTTGATGGACACTTAGGTTGCTTCCATGTCCTGGCTATTGTAATACCACCGAGCTATACACTTAAAAATGGTTAAAGTAGTAAATTTTATGTTATGTATATTTTACCACAAAAACATAAATAAATAAAACAAAGAGAGGGGACTTTTGCTTCTGCACATGATGAAGTAACCAGGGTAGGACTTATCCTCTTGCTATGAACAACCAGAAAACTGTAAAAAACATATATATGAAACAACTGATTTCAGACATTGGACAACAGGCTACACAAAACTGTGATAAATGCAAGCCCTATAATTGTCCTTTGTTAGTGAAAGCACTTACCAGACTGCATGACAAGGAGGGGAACCTAAGAAGAAAACCACAGCCTCTTGAGGTGGTGAAACATATGAGAGCTCAGTGAAGCTGAGGCAGTTAGAGATTGTGAAGAGGAGATATGAGGGAAGGCTCTGAAGACAAGAGAGCCACATAAAAAGAGCTCCAAAAATCTGCACTGGGGGGGTCACCTTCATCTGTTGCCAAATTCTAAGCAACACATGAAACTCAATGAGGCAAAGCAAAAATTGAACGATTTCCAATGTTCAACAGAGAGCTGGGAGGCATTTAGAATTTTGACCAGCAAGAGCAAAGAGTTCCAGTTGAACCACCAAGGCAATACATAGAGACGGCAGACGATTGCACCTAAATAATGGCAGAAAATATTCCAAATTTGATTTAAAAAACTATATACCCACAGACTGAAGAAGCTGAATAAAATGCAAAAAATAAAAGATAAACATAAAAGAAACCACACTAAGGCACCAAAGAGTGGGAGGAGAACCTTAAGCCCAGAAGAAGAAATATAAGAATGATGCTGTACACCTGAAACTAACACAACATTGTAAATCAGCTATACTCCAATAAAAACTTTTAAAAAAAGATATATAAGAATGAGCATAGTTTCTCATCAGAAATTATACAGCCAAAACACAATGGAACAAAAAAATTTACGTGCTGAAAGAAAGACTGTGAACCTAAAATTTTACTCTCAAAAAAACTTCTTTAAAATTAAGGAGAGGGAATTCCCTGGTGGTCCAATGGTTAGGACTCCGCATTTTCACTGCCGAGGGCATGGGTTCAATCCCTGATTGTGGAATCAAGCTGCATAGCACGTCCAAAAAAAAAATTAAGGAGAAATAACTTTTTTAGTTAAATATAAGCTGAAAGAGTTTGTCACCAGCAAACTTAAGCAACAAGATATGTTAGAGGACTTTCTTTAGGAGGAATTAAAATGATACCAGGTGAGTAGCCACCAAAATAAAGAAGATATAAATAAAAAAACAAGTAGCAAGACGGCAGAGTCAAACCTAACCATATCAAAGTTACAATAAATGTAAATGGTCAAAACATTCCAATCAAAAGACAAAGACAAGGTAAAAGCAAGACCTAACAATAAGCTGTCTAAAATAAAACCCAGTTTAAATATAAAGGTAAAAATAGGTTAAAAAAAAAAGAATTGAAAAAGATAAGCCACGCACACACTAACCATAAATAAAGACATTTCATAATCATAAAAATGTTAACCTATTAAGAAGACATACCAATACTACATGTCTATGCACACAATAACTAACAAAATTAAAAGTAGATATCATACTCCTCTCTCTGTACTTGATAAATCAAGTAGACATGCAATCAATAAGGGAACAGAAGATCTGAACAATATCATCAATCAATTTGTCCTAACTGAAACTTTTGGAACACTCCAGCCAATAACTGAGTAATACAGAATAATTTCAAGTGAACATGGAAAAGTTTAAAATAATACAAAATATTTTTTCTGAATTAAATTAAAAATCAGGAACAGAGAGTTATCTAGAAAACCCTAAATATTTGTAAATAAAATGCCACATTTCTAAAAGACTCATGGGACAAAGAAGATATCACAAGGAATTTTAGAAAACATCTTGAACTGACTGAAAATGAACATACAAGATAGTAAAATACAAGGATAGTCATAAATTTCCAGTGGCAATATAAAATGATATGGCCAATCTGGAAAATCATTTGGCAGTTTCTAATTAAACTTGCAACCATCACGTGACCCAGAAGTTGTACTCCTGGGCATTTGTCCCAGCAATGAAATTTTATGTTCACAGAAAAACGTGTACATGAATGTTCATAGCAGCTTTATTCTTAGTAGCAATACTGGAAGTAATCTGAATGCCCTTCAACAAATGAATGGCTGAACAAACTCTGGTACATCCATACAATGAATACTACTCAGCAATACAAAGAAATGAATTATTGATGCATAGAACAACCTGGAAGTACTGAAAGAACATAATGTTTAGGAGAAAAGGGCTAATCCCCAAAGGCTGCATACTATATAATTCCACTTATATAACATTAGCAAAATGACAAAAACTATAGAGATGGAGAACAGATTAGTAGTTTTCAAGGGTCACGGACAGTGGATGGGATGCAGGATGGATGAAAATACAAAAAGGTGGCAAAGGGAGTCCTTTTGGTAATGGAACAATTATGCATCTTAACTGTGGTGTTGACTACATGAATCTACAACTGGGATAAAACTGCACAGAACTCTACACACAAACACAAACAAAAATATGCAGGTTAAAAATACAATGAAAGCTGAATAATGTCTGTGTTCTAGTTAACAGTATGTCAATGTCAATATATCAATGTCAATTCCCTGCATTTGATATTGTACTATACATATGTAACATGTCACCATTGGGGGAAAGTAGGTGAAGGATACACAGAATCCTTCATATTATTTTTACAACTTCCTGTGAGTCTATAATTATTTCAAAATGAAAAGTTTAAAAAATACGTGGGACACAGATAAAGCAGTGTTTTGAGGGAAACTTAATAGGTCTAAATACTACTATCAGAAGAGAAAAAAAATCCAAAATCATTTATCTTAGCTTCTACTTTAAGAAGCGAGAAAAACACAGGCTTCCCTGGTGGTGCAGTGGTTAAGAATCTGCCTGCCAATGCAGGGGACACAGGTTCGATCCCTGGTCCAGGAAGATCCCACATGCCGCAGAGCAACTAAGCCTGTGCACCACAACTACTGAGCCTGCACTCTAGAGCCCACATAAGCCGCAACTACTGAGCCCGCATGCCACAACTACTGAGTCCATGAGCCACAACAACTGAGCCCATGCTCAGTTTATCGCTGATAAACTTGATGTCACTGAACTCGATAACTTAGAAAAATCAGTACCTTACAAAACACAAATTACTGAAACTGACTCAGGACACAAAAATCTGAAAAGCTTAAAAAGCTAAAATCTTAATTAAAAAACTTCTCACAAAGGAAATTTGAGGCCTGGATGAATTCTACCAAAAATTTAAGGAAAAACATAATACAACTGAAGACAAACTCTTTCAAAAATTAGAGGAAGGGACATTGCCTAATATATTTAATGAGGCCAGCTTTAACCCGTCACAAAACCAGGCAAAGATACTACAAGAAAAGAAAACTGAACAATTTCCCTCATGACCACAGACATAAAAGTCCTTTACAAATATCAGCAGGGACTTCCCTTGTGGCACAGTGGTTAAGAATCTGCCTGCCAGTTCAGGGGACACAGGTTTGATCCCTGGCCCAGGAAGATCTCACATGCCACGGAGCAACTAAGCTGGTGTGCCGCAACTAAGCCGGTGTGCCACAACTACTAAGCCTGCACTTTAGAGCCCATGAGCTGCAACTCCTGAGCCCACGCACCACAACTAGTGAGCCTACACACCGCAACTACTGAAGCCCGCATGCCTAGAGCCTGTGCTCCGCAACAAGAGAAGCCACCACAATGAGAAGCCTGCACACCACAACAAAGAGTAGCCCCTGCTCGCCACAACTAGAGAAAGCCCACACACAGCAACGAAGACCCAACACAGCCAAAAAGAACAAAAAAGACTGATTAGAAAACTCAAACCAAAAAAAAAAAAAAGTACCAGCAAATCTAACTCAGAAAAATAGCTAGATATATTTTTCTTTAAAAAAAGACAGTCCATCAGGACTAAGTTGACTTCAACCTAGGAACGCAGTTAGATTAACATTCAAAGTTCAATCAATAAAATTCAAATTTCCTCAAGCTGATAAACGAATCTATGAAAAACCTGTTAACATTATAATTAATGGTGAATGACTGAATGCTTTCCCCCTAAGATAAAAAACAAGACAAAAACATCCTTTCTCACCACTTCTATTTAATATTATACAGGAGGTCCTAGACAGTAAGGTGGGAAAAAAGACATAAAAGGCATACATATTAGAAAGGAGTAAGTAAAACTATCTTTATTTGCAGATGACAAGACCATGGAGAAAAAGATTATTAAAATTAATAAGTGACTTTGGCTAAGTAGAGGATATAAATTCAGAATACAAAAACAATTATATACTAGCTAATAATTAGAAATGAATATCTTTTAAAACTACCATTTATAATAGTATCCAGAAACATGGAATGTTTGAGGGGATAAATTTAACAAAATACATGCAAGAATTTTATACTGAAAACCCCAAGACTCTGCTGAGAGAAATTAAAGACTTAATAAATGGAGAGATTACAATATGCATTGATTGGAAGATTCAGTATTGCTAAGATGTCAGTTCTGTTTGAATTGACCTACAGATTCAATGCAATCTCAATCAAAATGCTAGTAGAATTTTTGGAAGAAGTTAAGAAGCTGATTCTAAAATTAAAAAAAAAAAAAAAGCAAAGACCTAGAATTGTCACAACTATTTCGAAAAATAAGAACAAAGTTGGAGGATTTAGTTTACCTGATTTTGGATATCCAGTGATCAATACAGTGTGATATTAGTATAAACATAGGCTTATAAATGGAACAGAAAAGAGAACCTCAAAATAGGCCCAAGCATTTATGATCAATTGATTTTTGATAAAGGTACAAAGACATTTCAATGGGGAAAGGATTTCCAAAAACTGTGTCAGAAGAACTGGGTATTTATATACATATATATAATATAAATGAACCTCGATCCTTACCTAACACCATACACAAAAGGTAACCTAAATATAAAAGCTAAATCTGTGGAACTTTTGGAAGAAAAGTAAGAAAAGAATCTTTCTTCTTGGACTTTGGGGTAGAGTAGAATTTCTTAGATACATCAATAAAAAGCAATATACCAATCAAAGGAAAAAATGATAATTTCTATTTCATCAAAATTTTTAAATTCTGCTCTTTGAAAGACACTATTTACAAAATGAAAAGGCAAATAACAGATGGAAAAAAGATTTCTCATACATATATATGAAAAAAGAACTAGTATTCAGAATACACAAAGAACTTTCCATAACTCAATAATAAGGAAACAACAACCCATTTAAAAAATAGCAAAATATTTCAACAGATACATCATGGAAGACGTACAAACAGCTTAGACATACTAACAGCATATGAAAAAGAAGCTTGTCATCATTAGTCCTCAGGAAAATAATTAAGATCACAATGAGATACTAATATCTATCATTAGTCTTTAGGAAAATAAAAACTATAGTTAGGATGAGATACCAACACACATTTAGTAGAATGGCTAAAACAGAATGACTGACAATAACAAGTACTGATACAAATGGCAGTAAACTGGAACTGTCATACATGGCCACAAGCAGTGTAAAATCATTCAACAACTTTGGAAAACAGGTAGATCCTTGTAATAGCACTTCCACAGCACTTACCATTCCACCTAGCCACTCTCCACTCCTAGATATTTACACAAGAGAAATGATAACATATTCTAACACTAGGACATGTACACAAGTATCCACAGCAGCTTTATTTATAATAGCCAAAAGCTATAAACAATCAAAATGTCTATCAATAGTCAAATAAACAAACATATCTTACAATGAAATGGTACTCAGCAGTAAAGGGAACAAAACACATTCACACAACATGAATGAATCTCAAATGCACAGATGCTGAAAGAAAGAAGCAAGACACAAAAAAGGAGCCAGTACACACTGTATGATTCCATTTACATGAAATTCTGGAAAAAGTGAATCATATCAACAGTGACAAAAGAATATCTGAATGGAAAGGGGCACCAGACCTTTTGGGATGATGTTCTATACCTTGATCGTGGTGGTAGTTACAAGAAATATACACACATCAAGATTTATTAATCTGTATACTTAAAATAGATGCATTTCATTGTATATAAATTATTCAAAGGGGAGGGGGATTCTGCCTTCTATTACAATGTTGTGGTCAGAGCGGGCCAACACCACCAATGAGGCAAGAAGATTTTTTTTAGTTATAAGTTTCAAAAGCTGTATTTCTAACACCATCAAAGCAATGAAGACTAAATGAATTAAAATTCCTCACTAGGAAGAGCCCTTCTAGATAAGCTAAAAATATGCTGCTAATTCTGAACACTGGCTAAGAATCAGGCTTGGTCCAAGCTAAGGGATTCTATGGGAGGAAAGAAAAACCAGCAGAGCTCTTTTGTAGCCTCAAGGCCTGCAACAGACTGGAAACTAAAGGAGCATCCAACACAAGGCCTGTTCTCCCCACCAGACAACTGCTGAGTTCTGGGACCACGCAAAAGGCCCAGGGGACTGGGCCAGCAAGACAGACTGACGTTTCTCCCCATATCTTCACATGTTTAGGGGACCAAGTCACACTAACGGAAACGGGCCTGCAGTGAGTATCCAATCCATCTCCCCCTCAAGTCATTTGCCAGATTTTGCACCCATCAGTGTGTGGCAGGAGTCCAAGATCTTTTAACTGGTTGAACTTTCAGGGCTGAGGAGACAGGGACGTGTAAGCGTCTTGGTCAAGAACCCAGGAAGGCCATTCTCAAGATCAGGGACAAACTAGAGATTTCTAAACAATGGTCTTAGAGTCCATCTCAAGGAGCTTAGAAAAAAAAAAAGAGAGAGCAGTGTAAACCCAAAGTAAGTTGAAAGAAAGAAATAATGAGCAGAAATCAACAATATTTTTTAAAGGCATGGAGAAAAGTATCCAAGCTAAAAGCTGATTCTTTGAAAAGATCAACAAAATGTATAAATGTATAATAACTCACAGTTAGAATAATCAAGATAATAATATAATGAGGGTATAAATCATCAATAACAAGAATGGCAGAGGAATTATTTCTACAGGTCCTACAGACAATAAAAGAATAATAAGAGACTATCCTGAACTACTTTAGGTAATAAATTCAACTTAGAAGAATTCGTAAAGTTCCTTGAAAGACAACAACTACCAAAGTTCATTCAAAAAGAAATAGATAACCCGCACAGGGCCATATTGATTATATAAACTGAATTCCTAGTTAAAAACTCTTAAGATCAGAGGGCTACACTGGTAAATTCTACCAAACATTTATGAATGAAATAATACTAATTATATACAAACTCTTCCAGAAAACAAGAGAGGAGAGAACACTCCAACTTTATTTTATGAGGCCAATATTATCTTGATAACAAAACCAGACATTAGAAGAAAAAAACCTCCAGAACACTATCCCTCATGTAACTAGAAACTAAAATCCTTAAAACATTCTCAAATTGAATCCAGAAATATTTTAAAAGGAAAAAAAATCACAACCAAATGAGGTTTATCCCAAGAATTCAAAGTTGGTTTCACATTCATCATTCAATGTAATTTACCATATTGACAGAATAAAGGAGAAAAACCAGATGATCATCTCAATAGGTGCAGAAAAACCTTTGGCAAAATTCAGCACCCACTGATGATAAAAATTCTAAACAAACCAGGGACAGGAATTCTCTCAACCTAATAAAGGGCACCAACTAAAAACCTACAGCTAACTTCATACCTAAGACCAGCAACAAGGCAAGGTTGTCCACACTCACCACTGCTATTCAACGCTGTGCTGATACCCACAGCATGAATGAATCTCAGAATTATCATGTTGAGTGAAAGAAGCCAGACGGAAAAAGAGTAGGTTGTGTATGGTCACATTAATACAAAATACAAGCTACTCTAAAATAACAAAAAGTATGTCTGTTCTTTCCTGGGACCCAAAGGCAGAACAAGGAATGGACTGTAAATGGACACAAGGAATCTTTTGGGGTGACAGAAATGCTCTGTCTCATGGCTGTACACAACTGTCAAAACTCATCCAACTGTACACCTTAAATGTATGTAGTGTATTTATGTAAATAAATTTTATAAGAAAAAACTGATTAAAATGTTTAAAAACAGGAAGAGAGAAACAAATGGATGAAAAGATGAAAAATTTCAACAGTCTTGGAATCTACAGAAAAGTAGTCAAATTGACATTCTATAATTGAAAAATATAATACTAAGAACTTATTGGATGTCTTTAAAAGAAAAGCAGCCAGAAGTAAAGACACAATTAGAGGAACTCAGACAGGTCCAATAGAAAATATCCAAACTTTTGGATATTTGGATCTAAAACTGAAATTCAGAGAGAAAAAAATATAAAAAAAGAATGAAAACAGTACGAAGCATAAGAATGTGTGGGACATGGTCAAAAAGTCTCACATACGTGTAATGAGAGAGTGGAAAAGAATGGGGTAACAGCAGCATTTGAATGAATAATGGCTGAGAATTTTCCAAGTCTTATTAAAGACAATGCATAATTCAAAAAGTCCCATGAACCCCAAGTAGGATAAACAGAAAACACATGCACGTGCATGTATACACGCAGAGACACAGGCACGATGACAGAAAATCTTAAAATCGGGCAAAGAAAAAAAACACACCTTTTCTTTTAAACAACAGCAAAACAAAAGGCTGACTTTTCAACAAGCACTATAAAAGCCAGAAGACTTAGAGAACATGTTGAAAATGCTGACATATTTAAAATGCTAAAAGAAAACAACTGTCAACGTAGAATTCTATACCCAGTGAAATTAATTTTCAGAAACGAAGGGAACTTAAATGTGTTCTCAGGCAAAGGTCAAGAGAATTTGTCATCAACAGACCTGCGCTACAAGAATACTTTTAGTTCTTCAGGCTGAAAGAAAATATTCCCAACTACAAGCATAGAACCACAGGAAGGAATGAAGAATGCCAGAAAGGGTAAATATGTGAACAAGTATTTTAAAATATCAACTGCTTAAAACAGAAATAATGTCATGTTGGACTTACACATAGAAGCAGAAATATATGACCATATCAGAGGAATCTGTAATAAGTCATGATGTAATTGAAATCTCTTGGGTAACTTTTAATGTAAGAATAAATAAGAATCCAGGAGATTAAAAGAATGAAATAAAAAATACCTGATTAATCCAAATGAGGGCAGGAAAGGGGGAATAAAGGAACAAAGAACCAGTGGAACAAAAAGAAAACAAACAGTAAGATGGTAGAATTAAACCCAACATTTCAAAAATCAAATTAAATGTAAATAGATTAAACACTCCAACTAAAATGAATAAAAATTATTATATTCTATTCAAAACAAGCACAATTTAAAAGTAAGGATGCAGGGACTTCCCTGGTGGTGGTGCAGTGGTTAAGAATCCGCCTGCCAATGCAGGGGACACGGGTTCAATCCCTGGTCAGGGAAGATCCCACATGCCACGGAGCAACTAAGCCTGTGCACCACAACTACTGAGCCTGCGCTCTAGAGCCCATGAGCCACAACTACTGAAGCCCGCATGCCTAGAGCTTGTGCTCTGCAACAAGAGGAGCCACAGCTATGAGAAGCCTGTGCACTGCAAGAAGAGTAGCCCCCACTCGCCACAACTAGAGAAAGCCCGTGTGCAGCAACGAAGACCCAACGCCGCCAAAGAAAAATAAATAAAATTTTAAAATAATAATAATTTAAAAAATGAAAGTAAGGATACAGTCCTTACTGTAGGTTGAAAGAATAGAAAAAGCTGTACCACATGAACACGAAGCAACGCAAAGCTCCAGTGGCTTTATTATCATCAGACAAAAATACCTTAAGCAAAACATAAGAGCACAGAAAAAGAAGGACACTTCACAATGATAAAAGGGTCAATTCAATGAGAAACGATAAGACCCTAAATTGGTATGCAACTAATATTGTCTGTTTAAAATATACAAAGCAAAAACAGAACTAGAAAGAGAAATAGATAAATCCGCAATCATAGTTGAAGATCTTAACACACCATTACACCAACATTTGTTAAGTAAATTTAGCAAGGTCACTGGATAGAAGGTCAATATGCAAAACCCACCTGCATTTCTATATAGTAACAGCAATACCATCAAAATACTTTTCAGAAATAAATCAAACAAAACCTGTGCAAGACCTCTACACTAAAAACAACAAAACATCATTGGAAAACATTAAAGACAACATACAAGAAGGAATAAACCATATTCTTTGATTTAGAAGACTCAGTATTTGTAAACATGTCAATTCTCCTCTAAACTGATCTACGGAACCAAAACACGCCCATGAAAATCCTAACAGATTTTTTTGTAGGAATTGGTACGCTGATTGTAAAATGATAAAGATAGGCAAAGAACTTAAGAGTAGTGCGGCCAATCTAGACAAACACAGGTGGAGGACCCCACCAGCCTTTATCAGGATGAGAACTGTAAAGCTACAGTAATCAGTACAGCAGCTCTAACAGATGGAGAAACAGATCAATGAAACAGAACAGAGTCAAGAAACAGACCCACACATGGAAGGTGTGCCCATTATCTATTTATTGCCTCTCAGCCCCAAATCCCCCTTCTTTGCTCTGTTTTTGTGATACTAGTGCTGGACCCTAAGAACATTTCTCCACGGCCAGCTGACACAGTCATGGCATTGTCAGGAAAGAGCACTGCAAGAGGAAGGGGGTTCTCTTTCAGGTTCCAGGGTTTTTTTTTTTTTCTTGCTCTGTAGCATGAAGGCCAGGGGGCAGTTTCTCCATGAGTACAGCAGGCATCCCTGCAGGTGACTTCCTAGTGTATCACGGGCACCACAGCAGCCAACTCCAGCTTGAAGCACCTCAGTGAATTTCTCCAGTGGGTCACAGTCATGACTTCTCCGGCAATGATGAATCTTAGACTTGTTGTGGAGACCCTCTTCTGAGGCTGTTCCATCTCCAGGTACTTCCCCTCAGCTCCAGAGGTAGCGGCTGCTCCCTACATCTGCTATTCCTGTATTCTTTACAGCAACCTTACTCTTTACCCTGTTTGATAGTTAATCCCTTTTGCTAGTTAACAGTTCTTTATAATAAATGTTCCCTATTCAAATTACTGGTGTAACCACTGTCTCCTGACTGGACCTTGATCCATAAGGGCACTTGATCTGCAAAGGTACCACCTGTAATTTGGCGGGGAAAATAGTCTTTTCAGTAAATGAGACTAGATGAACTGGATATCCACAGAGAAAACGGGAACTTGGACTTATATCTCACACTAGACACAACTGGACTGGACCTAAATGTTAAAGGAATATAATAAAATTTCTAGAGGGAGACACGGAAGAATATCGTCATGGCCTTGGGGTAAACAAATTTTTCTTAAACCAGACACAATAAACATCACTCATAAAAGAAAAGATGGATAAATTGAACTTACTAATAAGAACTTCTATTTATCAAAAGACATCATTAAAAGAGTGAAAAGACAGGCTTCCCACTGGGGGAAGACGTTTGCAATGTATATATTAAACAAAGAATTTTCCTCCAGGATATACAAAAAACACTACAATTTAAAAAAAGAGAGAGAACAAACCAAAAATGGACAGGAGACTTGAGCAAGCACTTCACAAAAGAGGACCTTCAAATGGACAATAACCTAAAGAAGTGCTCAATGTGATTTACCCCAAGAAATACATGTCTGGTCTTTATCCCCATTCTTGGCAAAGAGCTCCTAAAACCCTTGGAATTTCCTGAAGTGAAAGAGGGATAAAGGTATCTTTTGCTATGTTAATGAAATAACTTTTAGAAAGTCCCTAGGTAACCCAAGGATGGGACCTGGTAGCCAGGGGAACCAACCACATGATTAGAGGGCTGGACCTTTCCAGGGAGGGGAGAGGGGCCGGAGATTGAGCTCCATCATCAATGGCAAACGATTTAATCAATTATGCCTGGGTAACGAAGCCTCCATAAAAATCCAAAAGGCTAGGCTTCGGGCTTTGGAGAGCTTCCCGGTCGGTGACCAGGTAGAGCTGAGGGGAAAGCGGTGGGCCCGGAGAGCACAGGAGCTTCAAGACCCCTCCCACGTACCTTACCTTACGAATCTCTTCCATCTGGCAGTTCATCTGTATCCTTTACAATCAACTGGTAACATAAGTAAATGTTTCTCTGAGTTCTGTGAGTCACTCTAGCAAATTAATCAAACCCAAGGAGGTGGGTCATGGGAACCTCCAGCTCACAGCCAGTTGGTCAGCAGCACAGGTAACAACTTGGACTTGCGACTGGCATCTGAAGGGGGACAGGGACGGCCTGGTGAGACTGAGCCCTTGGCCTGTGGAATCTGATGCTGTCTCCAGGTAGATGGTGTCATAGTTGAGTGCAACTATAGGATATACAGCTGATGTTGAAGAACTGCTTGGTGGTGTGGGAAAAAAACACACGTTATCAGTGATCAGGCCAATGGAGACTAAACCACAGTGAGATACCAGCACACAACTCCACAAAGGCAGACGTGAAAAGGACAGAAACCAGCAAGTGTTGCTGAGGGTGCAGAGCAACTGAATTCTCAGGCATCTTTGGACAGGTTGCAAACTGGCTCTACCGCTTTGAAAAACTGTCTGGCAATCACCTACTAAAAGTAAACAGACACCAGCCCTAGGACACAACAGTCCCACTTCTGGATGCATATGCAAGAGAAATGTGTGTCTATGTTGCCCAAAGAAACCTACACGAACAGTCAGAGAAGTTTTACTCTCAACAGCCCCGAACTGGAAACCCCAGATGCCCGTCAGTGGCAGAGGAGTTGAATGGAGAGCCGCTGTGTGGTATGTGCACTGCAATCCCACAGAGCCAGGAACAATCCCTTTAAACATCTGTTTGAATTCCTGCTCTGGCACAAATTTTTTAAGAACACTCTCTCTATTGATTGCATTGTTTTTACTTTTTTACTTTTCCTCTTATCACACTAAACACTTTTCAAAAATCACAAAGAAGTTCTTTCCCGACTTAGAGTATCTCATGAGTAAGACAGAGACAGAGCATGTCGCCGCAGCTCTTTTTCAATCAGACATGTGCTATTCATTTCCACACACTACAGAGGGCGCTTCCTCCGTCCACTCTGTGGCAGCAGAAGTGGCAGAGGGCGGACGACACCCAGGCTCTCAGACATCTCGGTCGCCGCGCACCAGCCGCCAGGTGCCCGCCCTGCCTGGGCGCCTTCCCCAGGCGGTTCCCTGTCGTCTCACAAGCTAGGCCCCGGCAGATGTGCAAGACACTTTTTTCTATTTTACTAGTTAGAAAACTGAAGTGTAGCAAAAAAGCTAGGACAGCTATCACCTACTGCCCACCTCCCACGTGCCAGCCCGCACTCTGCGGTCTCCAAGACACAGATGAGACGCCCATCCTCTCCAAGGCCTTCTTCCATCCTTCCAAAGTGCTGCCTCCCCGGAGCTCCACATACTTCTCTTGCTCTTCTCTGATGATGTGTGGCTGGCTCTTCATGGTACCGAGGACACGTGTGTTCGTGCATCATGCCCCACCCCCAAGTGGATTACGTGCTCCCTGGATTACATGGAAAGACTCTCCCCCGAACTTACACCCTCAGCAGCAGTCAGGACAGGGCTTTTCAGTAAATAACCTGTTGGGCTGAATTTCTAGCATCACATCTCAGAGCCTCAGCCTGGGAAGAGCTTCTGGAAGAGAAGGGGCTTACGGCTCATCTGATGAAAGCAAGGGCCAGCATATGACACAGGAAAATAACGAGCAACCTTTGCGAGGACCCCGGTTTGCTGCAGTGACACTATTAATTCCAGCGGAGCTCTTGGCCAGGAATGTAGGAGCCAAAAGCCTGATTAGCTCATTGCTGAAACGCTGGCAAACATGCTGGTTCTTGGCCTGGCCCCAAAAGAATGTGATGTGAACATTACACGCCATTAAGCTGACTCAGAGAACAAATGACTAAGTTTCCGATAATCAAGGAGATTTTGGCCTGGCCATTCTTCATCCTGATGCAACCTGAGTGTAATGCATTGGGAGGGATGATTCCAGCCCAGCCCAAAAGAAATGTCACTGATACGGTGTGTGTGTTCTCAGCCAGTCTTGCCTCACGTAAGGGGCGGAGTGAGGAGCATTTTACTGCCTTTCTAATGCTCCAATAGCCATTCAGAGCCCTCTGGGAACAGTCTTCTTCAATACCAGGCTGTAAAACAGGTGATTCTGTTTATAGGCACTGTGCTATTTAAAGACCAGCCAGCTCATTAGCGTCAAGCCCACAGCCCCGCACTCCACATAGCAACTCAGATATGGCCCCCAAATGGAGGGAAGCCTTCATGTGCCAAGGAAATGAAAGATGTCAGAGGGAACTAAGACGGGCACAGGTCACCTCATCCACGCGTTGGAGGTATCGGAAGCTAAGTCTCCAGGCAGGGGTGGCCAGGGCTCTTCCAAGTGACCCAAAGGCTAACAATTCCACATCGTTTCCCACACTGTCATTATTCCTTCATTCTGGAGACCGTGCCTGTGCGCCTGTGTGTGTGTGGTTGTGTGTATGTGTTGGCAGGGGAGGGCAGGTGGACCAGGGGGCTGAGACTCCTGTGAGTGTCTCTATTCAGCGAGAGGTGAGGATGGCTTCAGAAAGCAAGCCAAAGTTCAAGGTGCCCTCCCTCCACTCAACTCCAGCAGAGCTCTCAACCACACACCCATCTTCCTGTTGGTCACTAGACACCAACCTCAGTGACACCCAGTTTCCGGAAAGAGACACAGGCTTTAAAGGGAGTTCAAAGGCACATGCAGCTTGTCATATCGGGGACAGGAAGCCAGGTTTCTGACTTCATTTCTACTAGCAAGGAGCTGGGGACAGGACCCACTTGTCACAGTGACAGTGTTCCCTGCAGGCACTTCTACTCTGAGACAGGAGCTCTAAACCAGCTAAGATTTCTCAGGAACTAGGGAATAGTAATATTCTATGGTCAATGATGCCTTGAGGCCCTGCAAAATCCTGTCTTTTTAGAAAGATTCAATCACGTTTAACATAATCTAGGTAATAAATTAGAAACTTAATCTTAGGGTTTAAAATTTTTTTTTCCTGATGGTCTGGGAACTGAAAGGGAATTGCAATTAATCAGAATTTCCTACTCCCCAATTCTCATTAGAAGAAACTTTACTGTTCTTTCCATAAAAGGCATGGAACCAGCCCAGAGTTACCAGCCAGGGAGAGGTGCTAAGGCAGAGCTAGGGGCGAGCACAGGGCACACCTCTACACCCCAGGTGCTGCCCCCAACGACGATGACCACCCTGCAGCTGAGAGGCATGCTTCTTCACCTTTGTTCCTCCACTGGCACCCAGAAACCACAAGTGAGCCAGCCAACAGCTCTGCTTCCTGACACCAGGCAGTGAAATGTGCATCTCTGTCCAGGGGACCTAACCTGCCAGACGGCTCCAGGACCAGACCCAGGGTCGCTCCCTCTCCCTCCTCAGCCACCCAGAGCCCTGCTGCAGAGCACCTGCTGCAGCCAGGCACAGCTTTCCTGTCTCCTCTGTCCTATATCTTCTCACGCAGCTTTTCAGTTGAGAACTTGTCCTACCCACCTTCTCTCCCTCATAAATTACTGGAAGAAAAAACCTCTTAGCATCAGAAAAAAACCATCTGTTATACCTTTGGTCTCCCTCTTAGCACTTAGCACAGAGGTCTATACCCCACTGATACTGCTGGTACTAATAAATGTTGTTGAGTAACTGAACAATCTGGGTTAGAAAGATTTTCCATCACAGAGCAGAATTGCCTGTAGGACTTTTGTCTTTTTTTTTTTAGAGAAGTAAGCCTTTATTTCCATATTTCATAAATAAAGCTGGCTCAGTTGGTTGCTTTTGTAGGGTTTTGTCTTGAAAATCAAATTCTGATGTTAATTTCTAAAATTATTTACAATATGAAAGTTGAAATGCATCTCTGTTTCTTTCCAATGTCAGTCTTTCAGTTGAACCCACTTTCCTGTTAGCATTCACCTAAAAAAAAACAAATAAAGAACTCAGTCTTCTCTTTTGACTCAGTGCTCGGTGACAGCTCATCATCTCAGCAGTTCCCTGAGGTCCTTCACCAAAACCACTGGCGTTTCCACTCAAGCACCACGGTTTCCTATGACACCAGACCGGTGGTTCTCAAACTTTCTGGACTCAGGACCCCTTTCTTTCCTCAATTTGTTTCTTAAACGGATTCTATTCGTTGATATTTACTTGAAATTAACACAGAGAGGTTTTAAAATTATTTATTCAGTAATTCATTCACAATGAATAATAAGCCCATTACATAACAATGAAAATAACACTTTTTAATAAAAGTAACTATATTTTCCAAACAAAAATAAATTAGAAGAATTTCTGGAACTCTTTAATGACAGGATTAATAGAAGACAGCTGGATTGCCACACCTGCTTCTGCATTCAATCTCTTGTGAAACGTTGTTTTGGTTAAAGTATGTGAAAAAAGCCCATCCTCACCCAGACATGTGGCTGGAAACAGGAGTATCTGCATAGGTTTATCAGATCATCACGGATATTCTTTGATATGACATCAAAACTCAGCAAGTGGTCATTTCTTAAAGGTTACTTGCAACATGGAATCTGAAAACCCATCAACAAACTTTTATTAACATTAAAACCCATTATCTAGCAATCTTGCACCCTAGACATATATTTCATCCATGCATGGTTGGTGTGACATCATGCATTAATCATTTTGGAAAATACTGGCTCAGTGAGTTATGTGGATCTTCCTGAATACATTTCAATATATAATGTCAAAAAATCACATTTGGTAACATCACCACTGAGTTCATCAGAAACATCTTTAAGTACTGAGAAGCTGTCAAGCTCACCATAGCAGACACAAGTTTTCAAAATTCTAATTTTTGACCGAAAACTCAAATTTTGTCAGTTGCAACCAACACCGGCAGTTATCTCCTTTGAAGTCACAGGCTCACTTAGTCCAATTTTCAGACGTTGTCTGCCAAAATCACACGTCTGAATAACCACGGTTTGTCTGTCAGTTATTCTTTAAAGTAAAAACCATGTTCCATGAGAAGAGGGGCGAGTTCAGCTCCCCACCCGAAAAAAGCACAAGCACTTGTTTTTCCTTGAAACAACCGCCGTGATTCCATCTGCAGACGTGCATTGCGCGAATTCCCAGTCTGTCTCTCAGAACACTTAAAAGACATGTGCCCAAGGGTCAAGATTTAATTAAATTAATCATTCTTACTGCTTCATCGAGGACATTCTCTTCGCATGCAAGTGGCTCTCTGTGCAGTGGTGGTGCTGAAGGAACTATGAGAGTCTGCCCGACCGCCCCCCCCACGGCCCCCTGGCGCGATGGGGCTCAGGTGCCAGCAGTTTTGCCCGTCGTCACTTTTGTGCCATCAGCTCAGGGCTCAGCACTGTGAGAAAGGAAATCATGTTTCTGGATCTTTATGAAAACATGGGAATCATGTCTCCCCCCTGAAGGGGTCTTGGAGAACCCTGAAGGTCCACAGATCACAGCTTCTGTTGTCATCCTATGGGTGCTAGAGGGCCGACAAGGGATTGGGAGTCTCAGGTTTGCCTTCAGAGGCGGAAGCGACAGGCCTATGGCGCCGGCCCTGTGCCTGAGCCTTATGGAGTGGGGGGTCGTAACTGAGATCCTGGAGACCACTCACCAGAGAGTCCTTGCCTCAGGGTGGAATTTAACCCTCTGTTCAGTAAGGACTTGCGGCTTGCTTCCAGCTCGGCATTCCAATCTGGTTCTTTGCCTAATGGGTGCTGCAGTGTCGGGCCTCGCCCTCGGGCACCCTCAGTGGAGCCCAGCTGAGCCTGGGCCGGTCTGGAGGGTGTGCCCAGCTGAAAGGGATCTGACCGCAGGCAGACAGCCCCAGCCAAGGACCCCAGCCTCACCAAGCTGACCCCAGGCCCCTGGCTTCAGGCGCTTCCTCCTGGGTCTCAAGGAAGGGGGCTGACAGCCAGGCTCCTCTCACACGTCCAGCAGAGCACAGGGCCTCAGCCCCGCCGTGCTCTGTCCTCCAGACGGAAGAGACTCGGAGCCCGGCCGCAGTACGCTGGGGCAGTGGGCACACTCTGCCAGCTCCCGGGCTGCCCCACCATCCACCCAGGAGAAGCTGTGCCCACAAGGTGCAGTGGTGCCCAGAGCAAGGAAAAGAGAAATAACAGACCCCATATGGGGTGTAGCTAAGAGCAAGAAGCCCCTCAGAGCCAAGGATGCCAGGCAGCGGGGAGCTGTGTCCCCAGGGCCCGGAGCCCAGTTTCAGGAACTCCAGGAAGTAGGGAAGAGAGATGGCAGAAGCCAGGGTCACAGCCCCTGTGGGGACCAGTGGTCTACATGTCACCCCAGTGCCCTGATATAAAATAGCACCTCTGTCAATGTCAGTCTCCATGCTCATCACATGGATAATACATGAATTTGAAAAGACCATTAAATGAAAAGTTCCAGCTTCCTAAGTGGACCTAGAGAAGTAAGGCTACCTCAAGATTAACAATTTCTCAGTAAGCAAAATAATCTACTTCATTATTTGTCTGTTCAATTAATGAGGTAATTAATCAAGTCTAGGAAATTCAGCAACAGTTCAATCATAAGGGGTTATGGAAGACATCAGTAAGAAACATGGCTCTATTACAAAATCTCATCGGTTTAAAATTCCATGAAAACTCAAACTACCAGTCTGGGGCACTTAAGTATCATGGGCGATTATTAACTGTGTCACGCTACAGACGCCTGTAAACTGCACTCTGTGTGAGGGGGCACCACTTTGGACTGTTTCTATTCGCTTAAGGACAGTTATGAATACAGCTCAGAACTCCCTGGAAAAGCACCCAACTCAGTAAAAATCACAGAGGGACATGCCCGCTGGCCCTCCTCACTCTGAGATGCTGTAAGTTTCCAAGGTTGGCTTGGGTACATTATCATAGGAGCACCTGGCCTCAGAGGATGAACTTAGTGTGCCAATAAATTATTTATCCCCGAAAGTACTTCAGGATGAAATAATGCCTTTTATACCCAGAGAGCTTTACTATCCAACACGTTTGCACGTCAGTCATCTCGTTTTGCTTCCACAAGAGAATTCCCCAAGAGGATACAGGCCAGGTACTCATATCCTCCTTTCTCCAAAGCTTCACATCCAAGTGGTAGTGAAACAGAGAAATAGAAAATGGTTTAAACAGTCCCCAAAGAGTTTGGTTCAGAAATTTTCCTCTTTTAAATTCTCTATCATTAAATACATATTTCAACAGAGATGAGTTAAGACACAAATGACTTCTTTGAACTGGGGTGATGCCATAATACAAACCGTGGTCAGGCAGCTGGTAATGAGGAAGCCCTATTTTATGCATTGCGAAGCAGTGATCATCTGAAGGTAGGCCACACTCACACCCAGCCTCCAGCTCGGGGACAGGAGGAAAAGGAGTGCCGGCAGCCTGCGTGACTGGTACCTGCTCTGCCAAAACAGCCATCACAGCAAGAGAAGAGCTTAGGCAAAAACTGGCCTACTTGAGAGACCAGAAAGCACCTAGAGACAGTCCAGAAGCATGGGGCTCACCTCGTGGGAAAAGCCTCCTCCTCTGCACCCCAAGAGTAAGATGTAAGGCTAAAACTGTTCTGAGAAGCACAGGCCCATGAAGACTCCTTGGCTAAACAGAGGGCTCAGCTGTACACACAGATCAGATAATAGGGTTTTTCTCCCACCCACAGCCATGCCTTCAAGACACCCTGAGCAGAAAGAGACACAGGCATGAGAAAGCAAAGATAATGACCAGGCCAGAGGGTCATGACTAGGAAAGAACTCGGGGTGTAGGGACGGGCACATGGAACTGCTGAAAGCAAACAGATCAGAAGCTACTAGAATTTGGGGGGAATTCTACTGCCAAAGAAACATAAGCCTAAAATAAGTCAGTGACTGTCAAAACAATCCCCGGCCTCCAAACTCCGCAAGCGGAAGCAAACTCTGGAATCTGGGCAGACCCCGCCCGTCAAGGGAGAGATCCTCTCCAAGGTCCCAGGCAGCTGTGCCCACAGAGGACAAAGGCCAAGGAAAAGCCTCGCATGGTCAGGGCAAGGAGTCTGGGCAGACACTCCCAGGGCAGAGGCAAGAGAATCAGACGAGACCACAGGAGAACCAGGATGGCCATCACCACCATCACATCAGAGCACAAACAAAACATGAACTTTGTCCAAGCCCTAAAACACCACGTGTGGCCTCTCCCGGCTAACATGTGGAAGGGCTGCTTCCTTACCAATTGCAGCATTAGCCTCGCCCTAATCCACCCTGCCTTAGATAAAATTTGTTAAGATACTCATCCATAAAATGGCCCCTGCTCACTGACAGCACTCGACTTTCTTCGATCCTCCCCAGAATCATCCAACCGAAGCCCAAATCCTGTAACAGATTCTTTCTAACACCCTCTCACAGTTCCCCATGGTGTATGGTCCCAGCCTGTTCCGTCGCAGGCGCCAGGTGAGTTCCTGGTGGCCTCTGTTTAATAGTCATTGACAGACGCCTTCGTAATACCTGTCCTCAGGGTGTCACTCTTGCTTGAGCCGAGGACTGATGCTTATCTTCCATTTCTCCCCTTTCAAATGGAAGGTTTTTCCATTGCAATTGTCAGTGGTTTGGCTCCATTACCGAACAGTATGAGCAGCAGGTAGATAACCTGTGTGTTAGTTCAGTCACCAAACCTCAAGAGCCATGTCTGTATTTGTCTCCCTGGGGAAGATGAGTACAGCTGCAAAAGAAGAATGTGCACAGATATTTCAGGGCCAAGGGGAAGGACTGAGGCAGAGGTAACTGTCCACCAAACAGACATGCAGCTGCTAACCATGGACTACTCTTCGCCCACCTCACGCGTGCATCTAGGCAGGCCACGTGACTAGCTCTCCCCAGTGGAACATCTACAGTTACTGTACATGTCATGTCCAGGCCAACACGGGTGGAAAGCATGTGTGCATCCTCCGTACTGTACTCCCCATCTGCCAGCTGGACAAAAAGGAAGTTCAGGCCCTAGACGATGCTACCAGCCCAGCAGAGAGCAGGACCGCAGCGGTCAAAAGCCAGGCCCGAATCACCGTGCAGAGGAAAGCCGAGCATTGTTGAGGAGCATCCACAGGGGACTATTACATGAAGGAGAAGTGAAGTTTCTGTGTAAGGTCCTAACATCTGGGAGTTTTACTATAGGTGCTAAAGTTACCCGAAATAATCCAGAAATTGGGGGCTACAGGCACAGAGTAAGAGCATGAGTCAGACTCTGAGAAACCAGCCTTCAACTTGTGTTGGAAGAACAAAGGGATAAACCCTAAATGTGGAGAAGTCCTGAAAAGAAAACCAGCCCTCCCATGCACCGCTGCCTTGTTTTGTTCATCTGGTTGGCTTCAGGCTTGCACTGGGATTAAGATGGCTTCTTTAAGAATAAAGAACCTTAGCGATAACAAAATAAAACCTGTCCAAAAATGATACAATCATCCTAGGTCTCATATTATTCCTCAAAATAATTCTGCAGATACAATGTCTAGCACATGCAAAGAAATTAGACACCATGAGCAAGAAACAACAGAAAATAAAAACAGATGCACAAAGACATGAGAAGTCAGAAGTACCCAATATGGACTATCAAAAACTGCACTTGCAATAATGCAAAAACAAACAACCCTGTTAAAAATGGGCAAAAGTCTTGAATAGACATTTCTCTAAAGAAGATCCATCAATGGCCAGTAAGCACATAAAGAGATGCGCAACATTACTAATCATAAGGGAAGTGCTAACCAAAGCCACAGTGAAATATCACTTCACGCTCATTAGGGTACATCAAAGAAACAGAAAATAACAAGTGATGGCGAGGGTGTGTAGATACTGGAATCCTGTACGTTGTTGGTGAGAATGTAAACTGGTGCAGCTGCAGTAGAGAATGGTATGGTGGCTCTTCAAAACATTAAACATAGAATTATCACATGATCCAGCAACTCCATTTCTGGAAACATGCCCAAAAGAAGTGAAGACAGGGACTCAAACAGATACTTTACAACTATGCTTAACAGCATTATTCACTATAGTCAAAAGGTAGAAGCAATCCATGCGTCCATCAACAGATGAATGGATAAACAAAATGTGGTTTACATAAAATGGAATATTATTCAGCCTTAAAAAGGAAGGAAATTCTGACACATGCTACAAAATGTATGAACCTTGAAGACATTATGCTAAGTGAAATAAGCCATTCACAAAAGGACAAAATTGTGTGATTCCACTTCCATGAGGTACCTAGAGAAGTCAAATTCATAGAATCAGAAAGTAGAATGGTAGTTTCCAGGGGACTGGGAGAGAGGATTATTGGGTTTTTTTGTTTCTTTTTTTACATCTTTATTGGAGCATAATTGCTTTACAATGTTGTGTTAGTTGCTGCTGTACAACAAAGTGAGTCAGCCATAGGTATACATATATCTCCATATCCCCTCCCTCTTGAGCCTCCCTCTCACCCGGGATTATTGTTTAGTGGGGACAGAGTTTCAATTTTGCAAGATGAAAAAAGTTCTAGAGATGGATGGTGGTGATGGTTGCACAACAATGTGAATGTACTTAATACCACAGAAATATACATTTAAAATGTAAATTTTATATATGTTTTATTACAACAAAAAAACCACTACAGTCTGTGGAAAAGAGTATCAGTTCCTCAAAAACTTAAATGTAAAATTACCATATGATCCAGCAATTCCACTTCTGGATATAAACCCAAAATAATTGAAAGCCGGATCTTGAAGAGACATCTGTACACCTATATTCATAGCAGTATTATTCACGATGGCTAAAATGTGGAAGGAACCCAAGTGTCCATTGACAGATTAAATGGATACGCAAATATGGTATATACATACAATGGAATATTATTCAGCCTTAAAAAAGGAAGGAATTTCTGGTACATGCTACATGGATGAAACTTGAGGACATTATGCTAAGTGAAACAAGTCAGTCACAAAAAGATAAATACTATTGATATATGACTCCACTTATATGAGGTACCTTAAAGCAGGGGTCCCCAACCCCCGGGCCACAGACCAGCCTGTGGCCTGTTAGGAACCCGGCCGCACAGCAAAAGGTGAGCAGTGGGCGAGCGAGTGAAGCGCTCCCTATCACTCGCATTATCACCTGAGCTCCGCCTCCTGTCAGATAAGCTGCAGCATTAGATTCTCATAAGAGCTCAAACCTGCTGTGAACTGCGCATGCGAGGGACCTAGGTGGCGCGCTCCTTATGAGAATCTAATGCCTGATGATCTGAGGTGGAGCCGAGGTGGTGATGCTAGAGCTGGGGAGTGGCTGCAAATGCAGATCATCATTAGCAGAGAGGTCTGACTGCACAGAGACCATAATAAATCAATTGCTTGCACACTCATATCAAAACCCTATCAGTAAGTGGCAAGTGAAAACAAGCTCAGGGCTCCCACTGATTCTGCATTGTGGTGAGTTGTCTAATTACTTCATTATATATTACAATGTAATAATAATAGAGATAAAGTACACAGTAAATGTAGTGCACTTGAAGCATCCCGAAACCATCCCCCCCACCCCCGTCCATGGAAAAACTGTCTTCCACAAAACCGGTCCCTGGTGCCAAAAAGGTTGGGGACCGCTGCCTTAAAGTATCTCAGAAATCATAGAGACAGAAAGTAGAACCAATCAAAGGTGGTTGCAAGGGCTGGGAGAAAGGGGGGATGAGGAATTATTGTTTATTAGGTATAGACTTGCAGTTTTATAAGATGAAAGAGCTATGATTAAGATGTTAATTTTTATGTTACATGTATTTTACTACAATTAAAAAATTGGGAAAAACAAACAAAAAACACTACACTTGCTATGGTCAAAAACACAAAGGAGAGATTAGGAGCTATAAAAAGTAACTCAGTTTTGAATATTTTTTTTAAAATCTACAATTGAAAATTTAAAAATCATGAATGAGATTTAAAGCAGATTATGTGCTACTGAAGGGAGAACTGTTAACTGGAAACTAGCTCAGAAGAAAATATTCAACTTAAAGTATGGAGAGACCAAACCCTGGGTAATACAAAATACAGGGCATGAGAATATATGGCAAAAAACACACATCTACTTACAGTCCTAGCAAGACAGAAGAGAGAAGATGAGACAGAAGCAAAACCTGAAGATAATAGCAGTGAATTTTCCAGATTTGTGAAAGACATCATTCCATAACAGATACAAGAAGCCAACATGCCTTGGGCGGGGAGGGGATGCATGGAACTTCATCAAACTATATACACCTAAGGCCAATGAGAAAATCCTTCAAAAGCAATAGGAAATGTACAGAGTACATCCAGAGGCATAGCAGTTATGTTGGCTACTGACTTCTGAACAGAAAATATAAAATCCAGACACAGTGGAAAGATATCTTTAATGTGCTGAAAGAAAATAATGCCAACATAAAATTCAATATACAGGAATAAACTCTGTTAAGTATAAAGGTGAGGGACTTCCCTGGTGGTCCAGTGGTTAAGCATCTGTGCTTCCACTGCAGGGAGCATGGGTTCAATCCCTGGTTGGAGAACTAAGATCCCGCATGCCACACAGTGCAGCAAAGAAAAAAAAAGAAAAGAAAAAGAAAGAGTAAAGGTGAGAGAGTGATATCAGTGAAAAATAGCAAAGTAAGGACCTCCAAAAAAAATCCCTCTTCGATAAAAGCAATGAAAATACAGCAGAAACTGTCAGATTCAACTTTTTCAGAAATCTGGGGGTTTAAGCAAAGGCTTGCCAGAATTGGGGAGCATGTGTTAAAGAAAAATGGTTGAATCTCAAGAAGAGCAAATTTTGGTCTTTAGCTTGCACTACTCCCACCATTTCTCCTAACCCCCACCTCAACTCCATAGTAGTCTTGAAAACCAACAGCCTACAGTCATAGTGAAAAGCAGCAGCCTGGCAGCCACAGAAGAGGACAGAACAGGGTTGGAACTCCTTCAAAGACTTACTCCCAGAGAACTGTCATTATCTGACATAGCTAATGGGTTCCACTTGCCAGGCTCTCTTTGACCTGAGTCAGAGCTTGCGCAGTGAGAAAATCATTTTCCTCAGAGGTATATGTCAAAACAATTAGAGGCAACTGTTTAATTTTGTAACTGCCTGAGACAGTGTACAACTGCTGGGGCAAACAATTAACCAAAAGCTTAAAAGCAAAAGCTGGGGAATAGGCTGTCTACAGGGGATTTGAAAACTCCAATATATCCCTGGAAATCTAGAAGACCACATCATATATGGAGAGCTGTGCACCTACCCAAGGTTGTGAGAATGCCCAGGAAAGACCTGAGAGGCTGTAAGTGCTCACACTGGGCTGACTTTGAGGCTCTGCACAAGCAGGAGGGGAAGACTAAGATAGAGTTGTAAACTGTCTGATGAAATGCTGAAGCATGCCCCCAATATACACATACACACAGAGCCCTTCAGGAAAGACTAGGAGACTTACTGATTCCTGGCATTTAAGGAAATCTCTATCCAATCATTAGCTGACCACCAAGCTAGCCAAACTGAGACTTCAGTGGAAATATATGACAAAGAATAGAGACTTTACAGAGTTAGTTCAGGAAAGTCACAAACAAAAACTACTATAAAAAGCAGCACCACCAAATATCCCAGGCTCAAATTTTCAGAGTTGCCATATATATTATCTAAATGTTCAGTCTTCAACACATCATTATAAGACATACAAAAAACGAAAACATGAAACAAGAGAATATGGCCTATACACAGGGAAAAAAGCAATCAACAGAAACTACCCCTGAGGAAGCCCTAATGTGGGACTTACAAGACAAAGACTGTATACAACCTATTTTAAATACATTAAAGAACTAAAGGAAACCAGGTCTAAAGGATTAAAGGAAAGTATGACAATGATGTCTGACCAAATAGAGACTACTAATAAAGAGACAGAAATTATAAAAAGGAACAAAATAAAAATTCTGTTGCTAGGGCTTCCCTGGTGGCGCAGTGGTTGAGAGTCCGCCTGCCAATGCAGGGGACACGGGTTCGTGCCCCGGTCTGGGAAGATCCCACATGCCGCAGAGCAGCTGGACCTGTGAGCCATGGCCGCTGAGCCTGCGCGTCCGGAGCCTGTGCTCCACAACGGGAGAGGCCACAACAGCGAGAGGCCCACATACTGCAAAAAAATAAATAAATAAATTTTAAAATTCTGTTGTTAAAAAGTACAATAACTGAAATGACATACTCATTAGAGGGATTCAATAGCATATTTGAGCAGGCAAGAAAGAACTGGCAAACTTGAAGATAGGTTAACTGAAATTTTCCAATCTAAGGAACAGAAAGTAAAATGTAGGAAGAAAAATGAACAGAGGAGTTGAGTCCAATCTCTCTCCCCTACTACAAAACCCCATTGCTGTAGTCCCCTTGAATAAAGTCTTCCACACACACACACACACACACACACACACACACACACACACAAAAGAACAGTCTCAGGGACAACATCAAGCAAAGCAACATGTGCATAATGAAATCCTCAGAAGGAGAGAAGAGAGAGAAAGAGGTACAATGAATATTTGAAGAGATAATGGCTAAAAACTTGCCATATTTGATTTTAAAAATTACAAATCCAAGAAGTTCCATAAATGCTAAGGATAAACTCCAAAATACCTATACATATGTATGTCATAATCAAACTATCAAAATACAAAGACAAAGAGAATCTTCAAAGCAGGAAGAGAGGCAACTCACCATGCAAAAGGTATCCTCAATTAAAGTAACAGCCCATTTCTCATCAGAAACCATTCAGGCTAGAGGTTGTGAGATGACAAATTCAAAATTATAAAAGAAAAAGACTGTCAAACAAGAATTCTATAACCAGCAAAATTATCCTTCAAAAGCAAAGAAAAAATTAAGATATTCTCAAATAACAAAATTGGGAGACTACATCACTAGAAGACTTGCCCTACAAAAAATATTAAAAGGAGTCCTTCAAGTTAAAATAAAATTACACTCACTAGATAGTACTTCAAATCCAGGTGAATAAATAAAGAACACTGGTAAAGGTAACTACAGAAGTAAAAAGGATAATGTAAGTGTAACTTTTGTTTGTAACATTTTTCTCCTACCTGAAATAAAAGATAACTGCAAAAGGCAATAATTATAAAGTTGTGCTGATCTGCACAGAATGTATAAAGATGTACTTTGTAGAAAAATAACAGTATCGAGGGGCAGGGAGGAAATGGAGATATACTGAAGCAAAGTTTTTATATGCTATTGAAATTAAATTGGTATTAATCCAAACTAAATTGTTATAAATTGTTAATAGTAAGAAGCTCCAGGCAACCCCTAAGAATATGACTAACAAAAAATAGTAAAAGAGGGCTTCCCTGGTGGCACAGTGGTTAAGAATCTGCCTACCAATGCAGGGCACACAGGTTCGAGCCCTAGTCTGGGAAGATCCCATGTGCCGCAGAGCAACTAAGCCCATGTGCCACAACTACTGAGCCTGCGCTCTAGAGTCCACGAGCCACAGCTACTGAGCCCATGCACTTAGAGCCCATGCTCCACAACAAGAAAAGCCACCACAATGAGAAGCCCACGCACTGCAACGAAGAGTAGCCCCCACTCACTGCAACTACAGAAAAGCCCGCACGCAGCAACAAAGACCCAATGCAGCCAAAAAATAAATAAATAAAATAAAATAACTTTAAAAAACACCATTCACTTTTAAACAAAATAGTAAAAGAAGTGACAGAGGAATCAAAAAAGCACACTAGAAAATATCTATTTACCACAAAAGAAGACAGTAACAGAGGATAGAAAACAAAAAAAGATAAGACATAAAGAAAAAAATGAGCAAAATGGCAAGAATAAATACCACCTTATCAAAACTGCACCAAATGTAGATTCATTACACATCACAATTTAAAGGCAGAGATTGTGTTAATGGAATTTTTTAATGTTTTATATGCAGTGTACAAGAGGCATTCTTAAATTCAAAGGCACAAATAGACTGGAAGTGAAAAAATGAAAAAATATTTACCTGTAAACAGTAATCAGACAAGAGCTGGAGTGGCTTTACTAACATCAGACCAAATGGTCTTCAACACAAAAATTGTTACTAGAGACAAAGAAAGAATATTTTATAATGATAAAAGAGTCAATGCAACTAGAAGATATAACAATTATATACATATACCTAACAAATGATCCCAAGAATGAATGAAACAAAATTAAAAGAAATGAATAAGCAATTAGACAATTCAACAATAATAGTTGGAAACATCAATATCCAATTTTCAATACAGGATGGAACAAGACAAGATCAGCAAGTAAATAGAAGATTTTAACATTATAAAACAATTACACCTAACAGATAAGTACAGAACAATCCATTAAAAGAACACAAAACACATTATTTTATTTTATTATTTTAGTTATAAGAACAGAAATTTATTGCTTACAGTTCTGGAGGCTGAAAAGTCCAAGATCAAGGTGCCAGCACAGTTGCCTTCTGGTGAGGGCCCTTCCTGGGTTCATAGCAAGTGCCTTCTTGCTGTCCTCACATGGTTGAAGAGGCTAGGGATCTCTCTGGAGCCTCTTTTATAAGGCACTAATCCCATTTGTGAAGGTTCCAACACCATGACCTAAGCACCTCACAAAGGCTCACATCCTAATACTACCATTTGGGGGATGAGAATTTCTATTTTTTATTTTAATTTTATATGATTATACTGCATTAAAGTTATTATAAAATATTGGCTCTATTCCCTGTGTTATACAATATATCCTTGTAGCTTACTTACTTATTTTATACATAATAGTTTGTACCTCTTAATCCCCTTTTGTTTATTTTGCTTTTGTTTCCTCTCCTTTAGGAGACAGATCAAAAAAATAAATATTACTGCATTTTATGTCAAAGGGTGTTCTGCCTATGTTTTCTCCTAGGAGCTTTATGGTTTGGGGTCTTAAATTTAGGGGGTTGGGGTCTTAAATTTAGGTCTTTTATCCACTTTGACTTTATTTTTGTATATGGTATAAGAAAATGTTCTAATTTCATTTTTTTCACATGCAGCTGTCCAGTTTTCCCAACATCACTTATTGAAGAGACTGTCCTTTCTCCATTGTATATTCCTGCCTCCTTTGTCATGTATTAATTGACCATAAGTGCATGTACTTATTTCTGGGCTTTCTAATCTGATCTATGGGCTTTCTATCTGATCTTTTCCACTGATCTGTGTGTCTGTTTCTGTGCCAGCTCCATACTGTTTTTGCTGTAGCTCTGTAGTATAGTCTGAAGTCAGGAAGCATGATACCTCCAGCTCTGTTCTTTTTTTCTCAAGCTTGTTTTGACAATTCCAGATCTTTTGTGTTTCCATACAAATTTTAAAATTAGTTGTTCTAGCTCTGTGAAAAATGCTATGGGTATTTTGATAGGGATTGCACTGAATCTATAGATTGCCTTGGGTAGTATGGTCATTTTAATATTAATTCTTCCAATCCATGAACACAGTATATCTCTCCATCTGTCTGTCATCTTCAATTTCTTTTGTCAGTGTGTTATAGTTTTCTGAGTACAGGTTTTTACCTTCTTAGCTAGATTTATTCCTAGGTGTTTTATTCTTCTTGATGAGACTGCAAATGGAGTTATTTCCTTAATTTCTCTTTCTGATAGTTCATTGTTAGTGCATAGAAATACAACATATTTTTTGTATATTAATTTTATATACTGGAACTTCACCAAATTCATTGATGACCTCTAGCAGTTTTTTGGTGACAACTTTAGGATTTTCTATGTATACTATCATGACATATGCAAAAATGACAGTTTTACTACTTCCTTTCCAATTTGGATTCCTTTTACGTCTTTTTCTTGTCTGATTGCTATGCCTAGAACTTCCAATACTATGTTGAATAAAACTGGCAAGAGTGGGCATCCTCGTCTTGTTCCTGATCTTAGAGAAAACACTTTCAGTTTCTCACCATTGAGTATAATGTTAGCTGTGGGCTTGTTCATATATGACCTTTGTTATTATTAAAAACTGTGGACAGTTTTTATATTAAATGGATGTTGAATTTTTTCAAAAGCTTTTTCTGCATTTATTGAGATGGTCATATGATTTTTATTCTTCAATTTGTTAGTGTGGTGTATCACACTGATTGATTTGCAGATGTTAAACCATCCTTGCCTCTCTGGGATAAATTCCACTTGATCATGGTTTATCATCCTTTTAATGTACTGTTGGATTTGCTTGCTAGTATTATAATGAGGATTTTTGCATCTATGTTCATCAGTGATATTGGACTATGATTTTCTTTTTTTTTTTTTATGATATCGTTGCCTGGTTTTGGTATCAGGGTAATGCTGGCCTCATTGAATGAGTTCTGAAGCATTCCTTCCTCTGGATTTTTTGGAAGAGTTTGAGAATGATAGGTGTTAACTCTTCTCTAAATGTTTGGTAGAGTTCACTTGTGAAGCCATCTGGTCCTGGAATTTTCTTTATTGGGAATTTTTTTATTACTGATTCAATTTCATTAATGGTAATTGGTCTGTACATATTTTCTGTTTCTTCCTGGTTCAGTGTTGGGAGATTATACATTTCTAGGGACTTTTTCCATCTCTTCTACATTGTGCATTTTATTGGCATATAGCTTTTCGTAGTAATCCCTTATGATCCTTCGTATTTCTATGGTGTCAGCTGTAACTTCTTTTTCACTTCTGATTTTATTGATTTGGATCCTCTCTTTTTTCCTTGATGTGTCTGGCTAAAGGTTTACCAATTTTCTTTATCTTCTCAAAGAACCAGCTCTTAATTTCACTGATCTTTTCTATTTTTTGGCCTCTATTTAATTCATTTCTGCTCTGATTTTTAATAATTTCTTTCCTTCTACTAACTTTGGATTTTGTTCTTTTTCTAGTTCCTTTAGGTGTAAATTTAGGTTGTTTATTTGAGAATTTTCATGTTTCCTGAGGTAGGCTTGTACTGCTATATACTTCCCTCTTAGAACGCTTTTGATGCATCCCATTGATCTTGGATCATTGTGTTTTCACTTTCATTTGTCTCCATGTATTTCCTGATTTCTTCTTTGACTTCCTCAGTGATCCAATGGTGGTTTAGTAGCATACTGCTTAGTCTCCAAGTGTTTGTGTTTTTTGCAGTTTTTTTTTTCTTATAGTTGATTTCTACTCTCATAGCATTGTGATGGGAAAAGATGCTTGATATGGTTTCAATTTTCTTAAACTTAACAAAACTTGTTTTATGGCCTAGCATGTAATCTATCCTGGAGAATGTTCCATGTGCACTTGAAATGAATATGTATTCTGCTAGGTGGAATGTTCTACATATATCTATTAATTCCATTTGGTCTAATGTCATTTAAGGCCTGGGTTTCTTTATTGATTTTCTGTCTGGATGATCTGTCCATCGATGTAAGTGGGGTGTTAAAGCCTCCTACTATTATTGTGTAACTGTTACTTTCTCCCTTTATGTCTGTTAATGTTTGCTTTATGTATTTAGGTGCTCCTATGTTGGGTGCATATATATTTACAATTGTTATACCTTCTTCTTGGATTGATCCCTTGATTATTATGTAATTTCCTTCTTTGTCTCTCATTACAATCTTAGTTTTAAAGTCCATTTTGTCCTATATAAGTATTGCTATACCAGCTTTCTTTTCATTTCCATCTCCATGGAATAGCTTTTACCATCCCCTTATTTTCAGTCTGTGTGTGTCTTTAGATCTGAAATGAGTCTCTTATAGGCAGCATATAGATGGGTCTTGTTTTTGTATCCATTCAGGCGCACTAAGTCTTTTTATTTAAATTTCCTTCCTTCCTTCCTTTCTTGGCTGGATCAGGTCTTAGTTGCAGCTCATGGGATCTTTCACTACGGTGCGCAGGCTCTTCATTGAGGCATGCAGGCTCTTTGTTGTAGCGGGCGGGCTTCTCTCTAGCTGTGGTACATGGGCTCCAGAGTGTGTGGGCTCTGTAGTTGTGGTGCATGGGCTTCAGAGCATGTGGGCTCTGTAGTTGTGGCATGCGGGCTCTGTAGTTGTGGTGCGTGGGCTCAGTAGTTGCAGCACACAGGCTTAGTTGCCCCACGGCATGTGGGATCTCAGTTCCCTGACCAGGGATCGAACCAGCGTCCTCTGTATTGCAAGACGGATTCTTAACCACTGGACCACCAAGGAAGTCCCCACCCTAAGTCTTTTGATTAGAGCATTTAGTCCACTTACATCTAAAGTAATTACTGATAGGTATGTACTTATTGCCATTTTGTTAGTCATTTTGAGGTTGTTTTTGTAGTTCCTTTTTCTTCCTTTCTTCTTCTTTTGCTTTCTTCCCTTATGACTTGGTGAATATCTTCAGTGTTATTTTTGGATTGCTTTCTCTTTTGTGTGTGTCTATCTATTACAGATTTTTGGTTTGTGGTTACAGGAGGTTTACATACAGCTATACATATATGATTTTAGGTTGCTTAACATATTTTAAGTTGCTGATCTCTTAAGTTCAAATGCATTTTAACAACCCTGAATTTTTACTCCTCTTGCCCTATGATTGCTGGTTTTGATATCATATTTTACATCTTTTTGTTTTGTGTATCCCTTAACTACTTATTGTGTATATAGACTATCTTTCAACTTTTGTCTTTTAACCTTCCTACTAGCTTTGTACATGGTTGATTTACTACCTATATTGTATTTTTGTCTTTACCAGTGAGATTTTTCCTTTTGTAATATTCATGTTTCTAGTTGTGGGCTTTTCTTTTTTGCTTAAAGAAGTCCTTTTAACATTTCTTGTTAAGCTGCTTTGGTGGTGATGAACTGTTTTAGCTTTTGCTTGTTTGTAAACTTTTTATCTCTCCATCAAAATGAATGAAAGCCTTGTCAGGTAAAGTATTCTTGGTTGTAGGTTTTTCCCTTTCATCACTTTAAATATATCATGCCACTCCCTTCTAGCCTGAAGTTTCTGCTGAATAGTCAGCTGATAGTCTTACAGAAGTTCCCTTGTACTTAACTTGTTGCTTTTCCCTTCTTGTTTCTTTTAATATTCTCTTACCTTTAATTTCTGCCAAATTTAATTACAATGTGTCTTGGTGTGATCTTCTTTTGGTTGCTCCTGCTTGGGACTCTGTGTTTCCTGGACCTGGACGTCTGTTTCCTTTCCCAAGTCAGGGAAGTTTTCAGCTATTTTGTCTCTAAGTATGTTCTCTGACCTTTTCTCTCTCTCTTCTCCTTCTGGGACTCCTATAATGTGAATGTTACTAGATTTGATGTTGTCCCAGAGGTCTCTTGAACTTTCTTCACTTCTTTTTATTCTTTTTTCCATTCAGCTTCAGTGATTTCCAATACTCTGTCTTCCAGCTTGCTCATCCATCCCTTTATATCATTTAAACTATTGTTGATTCCTTCTAGTGTATTTTTAATTTCTGTTATTGCATTCTTCATCTCTGCTTTGTCGTTCTTTATATTTACTAACTCTTTGTTAAAAACTTCTAACGTCTCACTCTGCTCATCCATTCTTCTCCTAAGTTTTTTGATCATCTTTGTGATCATTATTTGAACTCTTTATCAGGTAGACTGCTTATCTCCACTTTACTTAGTTCTCCTTCTGGGGTTTTATCTTGTTCCTTTGTTTGGAACATGTTCCTCTGTCTCCTCATTCCGCCTAATTTTCTGTTTTTACTTTTCCCAACCTTGGAGATGTGATATGTCCTATGCATCACAGCAGAAGACTCCCTTCTGGTGAACAGAGCTATATGATCTAGATTTGCCCCCAGTGTGTTACATGGATGCTTCTGTTGTGGTGGGCTGACTACTGTGGGTGGTCTGGTAGACATGGTGACCCCCACTGTGGTTGGTTGCCAGGCCCTGCCTAGTGCAAAGGCTGGCAGCCACTGGTTGGTGAGGCCAGGTCACAAGGCAGATGGCTGCAGAAACCAGGGGGTTCCCAGGGCTAATGCTGGCTCACTGGTGGGTTCTGGGGTGTGTGCTTGTGGGACAGGCCCCCTCAGATCTAGTGTCCACCCGCTGACGGGTGGGGTTAGAATCCAGGAATTCCTGGGGCTGGTGCCTGCCCAGTGGTGGGTGAAGCCAGGTCCTGGGGCTAGTGCTGGCCCACTGGCAGACAGTGTTAGGTCCTAGGGTCTAGCTTCATGGCCCAGGGGTCCCAGAGTTGGTTTTGGACCACTGGTTGGTGGGCCCAGTTCCTGATACACCTGGCTGCAGAGTACAGGGTATCCCGAAGTTTGTGTAGGCCTTCTGGTAAGTAGGGCCAGATCCTGAGGGGCCTAAAGTGTCTCAGAGCTGGTTTTGGCCTGCTGGTAGGCAGGGCAGGGGCTCAGTGGGTCCCAGGGTTGGTGCCAGCCTGCTTGTGGGAGGGCTGCATCCTGCCATGGCAGGCTGCAAGGCTGTGGTGGTCTTGGTGCTAGTGTCTTCCTGCTGATGGGCAGGGCTGGGGCCCAGGGGTTTCTGGAGCTGGTATCTGCCAACTGGTGGGTAGAGCTGGGTCCCAGGCTCTCTGGCTACAGGGCCAGAGTCTAGTGCCTATGCGCCAGTGTGTTGGGCTGGGTCCCGGGTTCTCTGGTGAACAGGGCAATATCCAAGGGAGACTGTGGACTCAGGGGGGTCTTACGGCAGTCTGCCTGCTATTGCATGAGGCTGTGTCCCCATCCAGCTATTTGCTTGGCCTGAGGTATCCCCTGGTATCCACAGGCTGGTGGGCATGGGTGGGGCTGGGTCTCAAGTCTAATAAGCCAGAGAGAGGATTCCAAAATGGTACTTGCCAGCAGCAGTGTCCAGGTGGTAGAACAAGCTCCCCAAAATGGTTGCCTCCATTGTCTATGTCCCCAGGGTGGGCTCCAGTTGCCTCTTGCCTCTCTGGGAGACTCTCCAAGATCAGTTGGTAGGTCTGACCCAAGCTCCTTTCAAATTACTGCTTCTGCCCTGGGTCCCAGAGCATATGAGATTTTGTGTTCACCCTTTAAGAGTGGAGTCTCTGTTTCCTGCAGCCCTCTGGCTCTCCCAAAAGTTAGCCCCCTGGCCTTCAAAGCCAAACGTTCTGGGGGCTTGTCTTCCTGATACAAGACCCCCAGGATGGAGAGCCCCATGTGGCACTTGGACCTCTCATACCTTGGGGAACACCTCTGAAATTGTAATTATTCTCCCTTTCATGGGTCCTCCATCCGGGGGTATGAGTCTTGACTATACTGCAACTCCATCCCTCCTACCCATCTTATTGTGGTTCCTTCTCTATATCTTTAGCTGCAGAAGATCTTTCCTGGTAGATTTCAGTCTTTCTCATAAATAGTTGCACTGTAAGTAGTTGTAATTTTGGTGTGCCCATGAGAGGAGGTGAGCTCAGGGTCTTCCTACTCCACCATCTTGGCCAAGCTTTCAAAACACATTATTTTAAAGTACACATGGAACATTCTCCAGGAGAGACCAGACGTTACACTAGAAAAACAAATCTCAATATTTTAAAGGATTGAAATCATACAAAGTATGTTCTCTGATGGCAAGGGAAAGAAATTCAGAAGTTAATAACACAAACAAAAATTCACAAGTTTGTGGAAATTAAACAACACACTACTAAATAACCAAGGAATCAAAGAAGAAAGCACAAAGAAAATTATAAAATACTTTGAAATGACTGAAAATGAAAGCACAACATACCAAAACATATGGTAGGCAGCGAAAGTAGTGATTAGAGAAAGTTATAGGTATAAATAGCTATATTAAAAAGGAATAAATATCTCAAATCAATACCCTAACCTTCCACCTTAAGAAATTAGAAAAGAACAAACTAAATCTAAAGCAAGCAGAAGGAGGGAAAAAACAAGTATTAGAGCAAAAATAAATGAAATAAGGAAACAGAAAACAACAGAGAAAAAAAACAGTGAAACCAGAAGTTGGTTCTATGAAAAGTTAAAAAAAAGAAAAAACCTTTATCCATATGCACCAAGAAAAAGACAGAGCAGAGTTAAGTTACTAAAATCAGAAATGAAATTAAGAACCTTACAGAAATAAAAAGGATCATTAAGAAATATTATGAACAATTGTTTGCCAACAAATTATATAACCTAGGTGCAATGGCCAAATTCCTAGAAAGACAAAAACTATCAAAACCAATTCAACAAGAAATAAAAAATCTGAATAGACCTAAAACAGGTAAAGACATTGTCTTAGAAATTGAGAAACTTCTCACTTTTCCCAAGAAAAAGTCCAGGACCAAATGGCTTCACTAGTGAATTCTGTTAGACATTTAAAGAAGAATGAACACCAATCCTTCACAGACTCTTCCAAAAAATAGAAAAGGGCACTTCCCAATTCATTATGAGACCAATATAATCCTGATATCAAAACCAAAGATATCACAAGAAGAGAAAACTAAGTACCAATATGCTTCAAGAATACATACGCAAAAATCCTCAACAAAACCATAACAAACTAAGTCGAGCAATACTGTATATAAAAAAGGATTATCCACCATGACCAGCTGTGATTTATCTAAGGAAGGCAAGGTTGGTTCAACACACGAACATCAATCAATGTAATGCACCACCTTAATGAGGGACAGAAACCACATGGTCATCTCAGTAGATTTAGAAAAAGCATCTCAGTAGATTTAGAAAAAGCATCTGACAAGAACAATTTAAAAAAAAATTCAACAAAATAAAAATAGAAGGAAACTTCCTCAACCTAATAAAGGGCATCTACAAATATCCACAGCTAACAACATAATTAATGGTGAAAGGCTGAAAGCTTTCCCCCTAAGATCAGGAAGAAGACAAGGGTGTCCACCTTTGCCAGAACAATTCAACATTATACTAGAAGTTATAACCAGGGCAATTACACAAGGAATAAAAATACAGGGCATCCAGGGCTTCCCTGGTGGCGCAGTGGTTGAGAGTCTGCCTGCCAATGCAGGGGACACGGGTTCGTGCCCCGGTCCGGGAGGATCCCACATGCCGCGGAGCGGCTGGGCCCGTGAGCCATGGCCGCTGAGCCTGCACGTCCAGAGCATGTGCTCCACAACGGGAGAGGCCACAACAGTGAGAGGCCCACGTACCGCAAAAAAAAAAAAAAAAAAATACAGGGCATCCAGATTAGAAAGGAAGAAGTAAAATTATCTATATATACATAGAAAATCTTCAGAATCCACAAAAAGCTATTGCAGCTAATAAATCCCACGTTCATGGATTGGAAGACTTAATACCGTCAAGATGGCAATATTCCCAAATCGACCTACACATTCAACGCAATCCTTACCAAAATTTCAGCTGCCTTTTATGCAGAAATTGACAAGCTAATCCTAAAAATCATAGAGAAATGCAAGGGACCAGAAATAGCCAAAACGATCTTAAATAAGAACAACAAAATTGGAGGACTCACACTTCCCAATTTCAAAACTTACCACAAAGCTCCAGTACTCATGACTGTGTGGTTTTGGCATAACGATAGATATATAGATGGATGGAATCAAACTGAGAGTCCAGAAATAAACCCATATTTTATGGTCAACTGATTTTCAAAAAAGGTGTTAAATGACCATTCACTGAGGAAACAGTCTTTTCAACAAATGGTGTTAGGACAACTGGAGAGCCACATACAGAAACTCCTCCCTCATACCATATATAAAAATTTACTCAAAATGTATCAAAGACCTAAATTTAAGAGCTAAAACTTTACAAGAAAACACAGGCGTGAATCTTTGTGACCTGGGATTAGGCAACGTTGTCTTAAATATAACACCTAAAGCGCAAGCAACAAAAGAAAAAATAGATAAATTGGACTTCATGAAAATTAAAACCTTTTGTGCATCAAAGGACACTATCATGAAAGTGAAAAGGCAACTCATAATTGGAGAGGAAATATCTGCAAATCATATATCTGATAAGCGATTGGTAAACCATATATAAAAAATTCTTATAGCCCAACAATAAAAAGACAATCCAATTTTAAAATGGCCAAAGGATCTGAACAGACATTTCTCCAAAGAAGATATACAAATGGCCAATAAGCACACGAAAAGGTGCTCAAAAGCATCAGTCTTTAGGCAAATACTAATCAATACCACAAGGAGATACTACTTCACACCCACTAGGATGGCAATAATCAAAAAACTGAAAATAAGTGTTGGTGAAGATGCAAAGAAACTGGAACCCTTATGCATTGCTGGTGGGAATGTAAAATGGTACAGCATCTTTGGAAAACAGTTTGGCAGTTATTCAAAAAGTTAAACATAGAGTTGTTATTTGACCCAGCAATTTCACTCCTAAGTATATACTCAAAAGAACTGAAAACATGTATTCATACAAAAACTTGTACATGACTGCTGAGAGCACATTATTCATAACAGACAAAAAACCAGAAAAAACTCAAATGTCTACCTACTGATGATAAGCAAAATGTGATATATCCATATAGTGTAATATTATTCAGCCATAAAAAAGAATGTACTGATACATCTACAGTGGACCATGGATGGACCTTGACATTATTATACTAAGTGAAAGAAGCCAGGCACCAGAGGCAACATATTTACAATTCCACTCATATGAAAAGTACATATTAGGCAAAACCTTACAGACAGAAAGTAGATTAGTGGCTTCCAGGGGCTGGGAGAAGGGAGGAATGGGGAGTGACTGTTAAGAGGTATGAGGTTTCTTTTTAAGTGATAAAAATGCTCTGGAATTAGGTAGTGATGATGGTTGCACAACCTTGTAATGCAACCTTGTAATGCAACCTTGTAAATATACCAAAACCACTGAATCTAAACTTTAAAAAGGTGAATTTTATGGCATGTAAACTATATCCCGAAAAATTTTAAGTAAATTAAAGGAATTTTAAAAATAAAAAAAAGTGAAATCAAGATACTTTTAGAAAAAAATCAAGAGTGTCTATGTACTACCAGCTGATGAGCAAAAATGGAATTTCTAAAGAAGCCTCTTCAGGTAGAAGGGAAATGACCCCAAAATGGAGTTCAGAAATGTCAGAGAGCAATGAAAAGCAAAGAATGGATAAAGATGTGAATAAATCTAAATGAACACTGCCAGTATGTTAAATACTAACACTGTTTTGTGTTTGGTTTTTGTTGTTTGTGGTTTTTTGTTTGTTTGTTTGTTTGTTTTTGGGCCATGCTGCACGGCATGTGGGATCTTAGTTCCCCGACCAGGGATCGAAACTGCACCCTCTGCAGTGGAAACACAGAGTCTTAACCACTGGACCACTGGGGAAGTCCCAATACTAACACGGTTAATATTACTTAGTTGAGTTTAAAAAGAGCATACAGGGCTTCCCTGGTGGCGCAGTGGTTGAGAGTCCGCCTGCCGATGCAGGGGACACGGGTTCGTGCCCCGGTCCGGGAAGATCCCACATGCCGCGGAGCGGCTGGGTCCGTGAGCCATGGCCGCTGAGCCTGTGTGTCCGGAGCCTGTGCTCCGCAACAGTAGAGGCCACAACAGTGAGAGGCCCGCGTATCGCAAAAAAAAAAAAAAAAAAGAGAGCATACAGCATTAGAATATACAATTACAATCACACATAAATCTGGAGGGGTGAATGGAGTTCAAGTATTCTAAGAAAATGATCTCTGCATCAGCCAGGAAGAAGGTATAATGGCATTATCTGGATAAGTTAATAACACCCTATCTAATTTACACGGTAACCACAAAAAGAAAGAAAAACAGAATATAACCTCCAATGTACTAGAACTAGTGGAAAAGTAGAATGATTTTTTAAAATCATAATACTAGTTTCAAATAATACAAGAGAAGAGAGAAAATAAACACAGAAAATGTAGGACAAGAATGTCATACAATAGGTTTGTAGATTTAAACTCAAATAGATCAGTAATTACATTCAATGTAAATGAGTTGAATGTTCCCATTAGAGGGCAAAAATTACCAGATTGGATGGAAAAAAGTCTAACTGTATAATCTTTACAAGAGACATATCTAAGGTATAAAAATATAGTAAGGCTGAAAGTAAAATGATTAAAAAAAAGATATCATGCAAATATAAGCCTAAAGAAATCTGGTATGGCTATATTAGCATCAGACAATTACACCATAAAGGCAAAGATACATTACTGGAGATAAAGAGAACCACACATAATAATTAAAGTTTGAATTCAGCAGGAAGACATAACAATTTTGAATTTGCATTCCCCTGATGACATGGTCTCAAAGTATATAAATAAAAACTGACAGAACTGAAGAAGAAATAAGACAAATCCATAATCATAATGAAAGTGTATAATTATCTTAGTAATGGATATAACAACCAGACAAAAAAATAGTAAGAAAACAGAAGACCTGAGTAATATGCTTATCAAGTTATATGAATAGAATATATAGAACATTGAACCTAATTCTTTACAAGCACACAGGAACATGTGAGAAAACTTATACACCATATTCTGCTATAAGGCACATCAGCAAATTTCAAACGATTAAAATAAAGAGCAAGATCTTTGGGCAATGCAATTGTGATGGAAAAGAATAAAATAAGAAAACATGCATATGTCTGGAAATTTTTAAATATTCTTCTAAATGACCTACAAGTCAAAGAAAAATATCATAATGGCAATTACTGTCTTAGCTCAGCCTGCTATAACAAAATACCATAGACTGGGTGGCTTAAACAATAGACATTTATTTCTCATTTAGTTCTGGAAGCTGGGAAGTCTGAGAGCAGGGTGCTCACATGGTCAGGTTCTGGTGAGGGCCCACCTCCTGGCCTTGCAGATGGCTGCCTTCTTGCTGTGTCCTCACATGGCAAGGAAAGACAGTAAGAGAGCAAGCCCTCTGGTCTCTTCATATAAGGCACTAATCCCGTCATGAGAACCTCACACTCATGACCTCACCTAAACCTAAGTATCTCCCAAAGGCCCCATCTCCAAATACCATGACTTTGGGGGTTATGGCTTCAACATAGGAATTTGAGGGAGGAACAATATAGTGCATAGCATATATTAAATAGTACTGAAAATACCTCAAGTCAAACTCTGTATGATACAGCTGAAGCATTATTTATAAGGAAATGTACCACCTTAAATGCACATTATTAGTAAAAGATAAAAGCTTCAAATTAATAAACTGGGCATTCATCTCAAATTAGACAGTGAACAGCTACAGGAAAATTATGGGCCAATTTTACTCATAGACATTGACTCAAAAATTCCCCCTAAAATATTAGTCATCAGAATCTAATCAATACACTATAAGAACAGGCTACTATGAACAAGTTATGTTTATATAGTGGTCATCTGTGGGTGGTGGAATTAAAGATTTTTATTCTGCTTTTGATGTTAATCTTTATTTTATAAAATTTCTAAATAAGCACTCATTATTTTATGAATCAGGAAAAATACATTTTGAATTAATAATTAATATTCTTCTGATCTCTCATCTTTTTGAAGTCAACTACTTAAAGAATGGTGAGAAGAACAAGGGCTCATTCAGAACAGCCATTTCATCTGAGTAGCCATCAGAGCTATAAGACCTTATATGTTTCAGTGTCTCTATCTGGTTGAAAACAAAGAAAGGGTGGATAGGAGTAGTAGAAAAGGATTTACAAAGGATTTACAAAGATAGGGATGTGATAATAGCAATTCATAGGCTTTTTGCCCAGACATTAAGGGAGCGATCTCATACACAAATATGTCTATAAATAGAATACTGCACTTTAATGAATAATTTAAAAGCACTTTGCAAACAGGGTTAAGAAAACAGGAATCTAAATGCTCAAAAATCAATAGTTCTGTCCTATCCCAACCTGGTGAGTTACAGAAACAGATGCTTGAGTTGTATCCTTTTAAAAGAAACACTGGAAGCTGGATGGTTAAATATCAAAAAGCTTAAAAACACCTACAAGTTTTGACATGATAATTCTGCCTTTAGAAATTTATCTTTCAGAAATAATTGGTGATACATACCATGAGTTTTGTATAGGATACTTATTAAAGCATTATTTATTATGGTAAATATTTTAAAGAAGCATAAATGTCCAGCTATAGGAAAGAGGTTCAATAAACTGGGACTCCCACTGGAATATTATGCAGCCATTCAAAATCATATTTTAGAAGAATATGATGACACAAAAAAATGCTCACTATCTACAAAGAAAAAAGTTGTTTATAAAACATATTATGGAATGAATCCCACCTTTAGGAAATACATATCATACATATATAAAAGTAGGGAAAAAATTGGCAATCCTTGAGTGGTAAGATTATAGATGATGCTTATTTTGTACTTTATACTTTCTGTCTGTATCTCAAATAGATTCAAACAAACTTCATCAGCCTAAACCCACTTCTAGTGAGAGTAACTGGGAGGTCAGTACAGATTTGATCCACTACCCTTCTACAGTTGCATAACAAACCACCACACACTTAGCAACTTAAAACACATTTATTATCTCACAGTTTCTGTAGGTCAGGAGTCTGAACAGGCTTAACTGGGTCCTCTGCTTAGGGTCTCATAAGGCTGCAGTCATGATGTTGGCTGGACTATATTCTCATCTGCAGGCTTAACTGGGGAAGAATCTGCTTCCGAGCTCACTCGGCTTGTTGGCAGCTGTTTCCTTGCTATAGGACTGAGGGCCCCTGCTTCCTACTGGCTGTCTCTGGAGGTCGCCCTCAGCTCCTAGAGGCACTTACTCAAGCCAGCAAAGAGAATCTCTAAATTCGTTTCTAGCAAGATGGCATAATGGAATTGACATCCCATCACTTTTGCCTTATTCTACTAGTTAGAAGCACTTCACAGGTCCCACCTCAATGGGGATGGGGGTATTATACAAGGGCATGAATACTAGGAGGAGGGGATCACGGTGGGGTCAACTTCATTCATACAGTCTGTCCACTTTACCTAGCTTCCCAGTGCAGAGCTCAGACAAAGGAGGGAAGCTTACACTTGGATGTGAAGACTCTTCTGATCAACCAACCGCTCATAAACGCAACTGAACCCTGCCCTCTGCACCTCTGAGGCAGGACAGTACTGTAAAAAGTGAAGGGAGCATTGACCACAAGTCAGGGTTCATGTAGAGAACTTCAGCAGGTCCTGTGCCAGCCTTGAAGGATGGTTGAGATTTAGATCTGTGGGAAGGAATGAGAAAGGGAGACTTTTCCTCTGCAATAAGGAGAGGTGGAGAGGCAGGAGTTCCCAAGGTGGGTTCTGGAGGAAGTAAGCAGGACGGTTTGTTCAAAAGAAACACAAACAAATATTATGTCTAGCTTCATATTCTAACCGGTCCCTTGATAGACAACATAGTTGCAAAAACTATGAACAAGACCTAGAGAGGAAGACAGTTTTAATTTTGGCTAATTCAGTAGCACTGACATCAATTCGCCTCTATAGTGTGGTAAATATTACTAATATTTACCAGTATCCAGTGGTCCTAAACTTCCAGAACATGGAAGACTCTACCTCCCTGCCCCATTTGAAACTAGGCATGTCCAGAACGACTCCCTCTAGCCAAAGAAATGTGAGCAGAATGGACCAGCTTCTAAAGTGATTAACTGCAAGAGTCTCCATGTTCTAAAAGGGTCCGGATCTAGAACAGTGAAGACGCAATACTGCCAAACTTCCAAGGAACAAACACCCCTCCCTTTCAGAAATTATTACAGAGATGATGAAGCATCATAGTGATACCAAAGCTGATTAAGAGCGATACAAGAAAAGATTATTAGTCAATACTGCTTATGAAAATATATGCCAAAATCAAAAGTGAAATATTACCATATTGGATCCAATAATAATTTTTAAATGTAGCATATCATGACAAAGTAGAGTTTATCCCAAGAAATCAATGATGGTTCAAAAATAGAAGATTAAAGTATTTCACCTCAGAGTTCAAAGAAGAAAAGATACAAAATTATCTAAATAGGTAAAGAAATCATTTGATAAAATTAAAAATCTATTAATGACTTTAAAAAATCTTTTATCAAGCGATTAGTAGATAAGACCATCCTTAACCTAGTAAAGGGAATCTACCAATATATAGCAAACTTCATATTTAAGGCTTTGAAAACATTGCCTTTAACGTGAAAAACAATATTCGGATAGCCTTACCACAATTTCTATGCAACTTTGTCTAGTGGTCCAAACAAAGGGAATAAGACAAAATAAAAAATAATAAAAGATTTAAGGACTAGGAAGGAGGAAATGAAATCATCACTATTTACTTGGAGAAATTAGAAACAGATCCACACATTTGTGAGGTCTGGTATGTTTCAGAGGCAGCACTGCGGATCACTGGGGAAAGGATGGTACTCAATAAATAGTACTGGTAGAATTGGTTATGCATTTGGAAAAAATCTAAAATCATAGCTCTACCTCATGCCTCACACAAAAGTAAGTTCGTAGTAGAATATGAAGAGAAAATATTTCTTTTAAATTTTTAAGAGGAGAATATCTTATGACTGTGGGGTAACAAAGGATTTCTTAAATAAGATTTAATAACCACAGACAATAAGAAAAAGATTGATAAATCTGACTACATTAAAATTAAACATCTGTTCATCAAAATAGCAATTTTAAAAGGATAAAAAACAGGATACAAATAGAATCCAGAATATATAAAGAACATCTAAAAAGCTATAAAAGGAACAACCCAGGCAACAAACAGACAAACAATATAAGAATACAAATTACAGACTTGAAAAGCCAAGTGGCCAATAAATGGGTAAAAAAGAATCCTCAAACTCACTAGTAATCAAGGAAATATAAATTAAAACAGTGAGATATTTTATATCTACTCAACTGACAACAATTAAACATCCGAATGTATAAAGGATTAGCAAGGATGTGAAGAAACAAACCTTTGGAAAATACTTTAACAGCTCTGAGGTTGCAACTGGGCCTGCCCTATGACCCCACAATCCCATGTGTAGATGTATACCTGATCCACTGTCCCCTGAGTACGCAGCACAGAAGAAGAGTGGACCAGTGGGACATGGCAATTAGCAGGGGTGGAGGCTGACAGGTTGCTTAGAGGAAAGCTTCAACTGGGACTCAGGCCAGGTAAGTCAATGTCAGAAGCCAGTCTTGTCAGGAGATGAAACTGGGGATCAGAACCGTGCTTACTTAGGGCAACTTCCTCATAAATAGCACCTGCATCAGTTTATCTTCTACAGCCAACCTGAACACGTTACTTCTTCCTTAAATTTCACCAGCTAAAACTTTCTAGAGCAGAGTCCCAACTTACATCAGTTTCCTCAGCTGCTCTAAAAAACTTTCCATTGAATTTAATGGTTGAACACAACACAAATTAATTATCTTACAGTTCTGGAAGTCAGAAGTCAGACACAGGTCTCGCTGGGCTAGAATCAAGGCGTCAGCATAGCTGTGTTCCTTTCTGGAGGCCTGGCTGGAGAACCCATTTTCTCGCCTTTTCCAGCTTCTGGAGGCTCTGCCTGTATTCCTTGGCTCATGACCCCTTCCATCTTCTAAGCCAGCAATGAGGAGTAGAGTCCTCCTCATTTCACATCACTCTGACACTGACCCTTCTGCATCCCTCTTCCACATTTAATGACCCTTGTGATAACTATGGGCCTGCCTGGGCAATCCAGGATAATCTCTTTGTTTTAAAATCAACTAATTAGCAATCTTCATTCCAACTGCTACCTTAAATCCTCTTTGACATGTAAAATGTCCACCGGTTCTGGAGATTAGGATGTAGACAGCTTTGGGAAGCCATTATTGTGCCTACCACACCTCTCCTCAACTCTACCCCCCACCCCACACCTCTAGCAGAGTCCCAACCCTTTCACAATGTCCCCCACACCTCCAGCCTCAGCACCACCATACACCCTGTCCTCCGACGACACCAACCTTCTGGCCTTTTTCTAATCAGTGTGTGCCCATCCGTGCCCAAACAATTACAACCCAAATTCCAGGGCTCAGCCCAAAGGCTACCTCCTCTCTGAAGCCTTCTTTGATTCCCAGCCTAAATGAGTCACCTCCCCTCAACACACCAACCTAGCTTTCTGTGTATCCCAATTGCTGCACTGAGTGTGGCCCCCTGTAACCATCTGTTTTCATGTCCTTTCCTCAGTCCAAAGTGGTAAGTTCTTCGATGATATGAACGCTGTCTCATTCCCCTGTGGGTCCCCAGATCATAGCACAGGGCCTGGGAAACAGTAGCACTCAGAGAGTATTTCTGAAACTTAGAGGAGGCAGAAAGAAGCTGCCCTGGGTTTCTCTCAACAAAACAGATGTCAAAGAATAACCTGGGTTAAGTGTACAGCTAACAGGACCAAAGAACTATTCCAGATGTTCATAACAGAAACACCTCAACGATCCACTGCTTCGTTTGATGCACAATTTACTATCACATGGAAAAATCTCTGTACCACAAGGGACAGCCATTGTTTTTTACTGCTAACCTGTGGGGCAATTCTAAAGTAAAAGACCACCTCAAGAGAAATAAAGGATTTATCTAAAATGATTTACAAAGATGTACTCAAAATTATAGGCAAGAGAGTAGATGCTGCTCCAACACAGCACGAGGGCCTGGCAACTGCCCATCAGCCCTACCACATTCTCGGCGGGCTCCAGTCCCTCTCCAGGCAGGCTGGGGAGCACCATGCCAGTGATGCTGAGGGATGTTACAATCAACCCTGTTTAGGGGAAAACAAATTGCCTCTACGTACAAATATATGTACATACTATAATAAAGAGCACGTTTTTAGAGGGTGTTAGTTAAGCAAACAGGGTCTCGTTTAATTTCAGTGGTTTGTTATTTGATGTCCATACTCCAGCAAGAAAATTCTCACCTGGGGTGAAGGAGACTAAGCAAAGCAAAGTAAATGTTGACTCAGCACAATTATGCACTTTAGAAGAAAAGAGAGATATTATTAACATGCCTTGAGTTTTTAAAAGGCATGCTTCCATTCAGGTTCAATAGAATTCCCTTGTTCAACTCTTCTTTAAAAGTGTGAATTCTGAAATTCATTTTAAAACTTCAGAAACTACTCTCACACTGGAAAGGAAATTTGAGACGGAAAACAGAAATAAACGACACATATTCAGCACCATGGACAGTGGGCCCAGGATACTTGTTAAGAGTCCTTGCAGCAAGAGCTGAGAGCTAAGAGACACCAGAGCCACCCAAAACTCTACAGTATTCATCCTAATGTTCAATGTGGGAGCGACTCCAATACATGAGCAGGTATTTTTCTTTGTCATGGCCCAAAGGACAGCCTTCTTCGCCAAAGGGCTGTACAACTTTCATCTACCAAGATCTGCTTCAGTGATCACTTTTACAATAAAGCCCTGGGATTTCTGGGAAAATAGGAACGACTCTGCCATTGACACATGGCTACAGGTCCAGAAACTGAAACTGTTGAAACAGAAACAGTGTCCAGCCTTGAATGGCTAGATTGTTTCAAGGACCTCACAGAATTTCTGCAAATATAAACGCGGCATGCTCTCAGCCTCCCCTGAACATCAGAGGAAAAAAATAGCTTCTTTCTAAACATCTAATAAAATGAGCCCATGTGGTGAAGTTTTCTCATAAATACCTTTAAAAATGTAATCACAAAACTGTGTATTTTCTCCAACTCTGAGTATTAATAACGATATCTGGAAAACAGACGTTCTGAAGTTCAATATCACCACTAATCAGCACCACCTGTGGCAATACCAATCCCAAAGCCCTGAATTCTACACAGGATATCCAATCTTTTCAGTTAAAAAAAAAACCCAAAAAACTCCTTTTACCATCAAACCTTTTTTCAAAACCTTATAATATTGAGTATTAACTAAGAAAATGCATGAAGTTATATAAATTCTAACACACTTGTAATGAAATTTCACGGTGTAAATGACAGCACCTACATACAAGAGAAAAACGTCTGTGCTCAAAAGTGACCAAAGTCAGTCAGACTGCACTCGTATTCGAAGACCCCTTCATTTCTGGTGGATCTCCAAGTCTGAACACGCTACCCACAACTACCCCAGCTCCTCTGACGGGAGGATCAGTGAGATCACTTTGGATCTTGTCAACAACCCCTCCAGAGTATCACTGTTCTGCAAACAGTCCCTGGGCCAAAATGCGCGTCTCTGGGACGTTTTAAGATGACGAGCTGTTCTCGTGCACGAGGGCACTGGAAATCCGTTTTCTTCAACAGGAAAGCACCTTTGCACACTTCCTTTGGTTCCCGATTTTAACGCCAAGTTCAAAGAACAGAACAGGGGCAACAGTTCACCTGCTGACAGCAAGTTAAATTTCGGAAGGGTATGGGCGTGCCTGTGCCGGAGGAATAGTGTGAACTGGAAGATCTGTTTGCTACCCTGTCGAGTCCGGAAAGGTACCCTAGCATTCTTTTTCGTGAATTACGCAGCATAAATCCTCATCACCCCGGAGTGCTGTTAGCTCACACGCAGAGCCAAAGAGACCCAGAAGTCCGCGTTGCCTCAGGGGAAGGCGGGAGGAAGGTAATCAACCCTAGGCACGAGGTGTGAGACCTGGCTTTTTGTTAACTCGCTAATAAGTTATATACTTGAGAGCAGTAAGGAGAGAAAAAGTAGAAACGCCAGCGGGCAAAAAGAAAAAAAATAAACACTCTCAGCAAACAATACTTCCAGAGCGGAACACTTCTGGGAACAAGAAGAAACACCTTCTGACTCGCCCCCTAATAAAACGAGAAAATGCAGTAACTGACGAGAGGAGCACGCACCCGCCCCATCTAACCTGCTCCTGGCTTTGACACGGGGTCGCAAGAGACGCAGACACTAGTCAAGGAGACAGATGCCGGGAGTGTGAGCAAAAGGGACACAAAGCGCGTCCGCACGGAACCCCTTCCTGCTGCCGTGTCAGGGGGCGTGGCCCAGGACTGAAGAGGTGTGGACGGGGAAGGAGGGCACTGGTGGGGGAAGGGCGGGTACCCTCAGGGTCGGGGGCGTGGCCTGGACGGTCTGAGATGCCAGCTGACCTGCACCGCCCGGGGTGCGCCCCCTCCCCCGCTTCTCCCAGGGGGCCAGGTCCCGTGGTGAAGGTGAAAGCGGGCAGTCCTCCCGGCCTGGGATTGCGCCCCGCCATCCCCCGACCTGCCGCGAGCTGGACCCCCACCTGTCCCGGTCCCTCGGCAGGTGTCCCTTCTCCCTCCCGCACTGCGGAATCCCTGAGTCTGGCCGCACATGCCCACCTACCCGCCGGGCAGACCCAGGACGCGGTGGGCTTGCGCATAGATGTTTATAGGTGCCCGGTCAGCACACCTGTCCGCAGGTGACCGGAGGGGACAGAATGTCTCGGGTGTTTTTGTTCCGTTACCCTTTTTCTATACCTCCTGGACTGCGTTATGCTTTGTTTTGTTTCTATTACGGTCATTTTCGAGGCGCTGGACCCCAATGTCCCATCCTTGCGTTGCGGCTGTCCTTAGCATAGGATTATTCCTTGCGGCGCAGCTTCTAAGGGCTCGAGCCAGGTCACAGGCCGCAGGGGGCCGGGCCGTGGAGGCGGGCAGGGGTTCTGGGATGCTGCCCTCCCCTGGAACCCCTGTCCAGAGCTGGACCCCCTCCCTGGATCTGCGGGGGGACGGCCCTCAGCCTTGCTCGGCCTCCTTAGGCCTTGGAGAAGAGGAGGGGTCAGCCGGGTGGCCAGACATCTCCAGGACGGAGGGACTTCTGACCCCAGCACCCAACAGCTCAGGCCGCCAGGGCAGGGCTTGGGGACTGGCCTGGGGACACAGCTTGGTCCTCTGCAGACAGTCCTGCTCACTGGCCCGTTGGCACCCGTTTGCCCTGGACTGGGGCAGGAGGCATTTCCCAGGCCTCTCCTCTGTGAACTCATTTGCGAGCTGATGACCTGGTGGTAGGAGGGCCGCTGGAAGGCCACCCACTCAAAGGTCACCATTGTGGGGCTTCCCTGGTGGCGCAGTGGTTGAGAGTCCGCCTGCCGATGCAGGGGACGCGGGTTCGTGCCCCGGTCCGGGAAGATCCCACACGCCGCAGAGCGGCTAGGCCCGTGAGCCATGGCCGCTGAGCCTGCGCGTCCGGAGCCTGTGCTCCGCAACGGGAGAGGCCACAACAGTGAGAGGCCCACGTACCGCAAAAAAAAAAAAAAAAAAAAGGTCACCATTATGACCCCTTCTTTTTGTGGAAGTGACCAACCACAGTACGCAAGGGGCCCCAGTGGCACCCAGAAGCAGGCGAAGCTGGGCTACGCTCAGAAAGTTCACACTGTCCGCCCCAGGTGCGGGACAGCAGTCAGTGAGAGCGTGGGGGCGGGTCAAGAAGAGCTGTGTGCTCGTTTGTCACTCGTGTCATTCAAAGACAAGCTTTAAGAAAGAAAGGACCCAGGTGGGAGGGTGGAAGAGCTGTGGGTGGGTCCACGGAAGGGCAGCAGCCCTGGGAGAAGCGGGAGTGCTAGCCACACCTGGGGCGTGAGACCTTCCTAAGAAGGGGGTCCCTGAGGCAGGGATCTAGGAGCCCGTCTCGGCCATGCAGGGGCACCTGTCACGTTCCGTCCCAGCAGGGAGGCATGGTTAACCGTGTGCTCTGGAGGGACCACTCTCGGATAGGGAGGGGGGTGCGTCAGGAGAAAGAGGTGGCGGCCCTGGTCGGGTTGTCCCCACGAGACATGATTCCAGGAAGTGAACAAAAGGGATGGGGGCAGGACTCGGAGGGAGGACTCGGAGGGAGCCCCAGAGGCCCGGCCTGGAAGGATGTTCAGCGTCCCGACTGGTGGCCCTGGCTGGCAGCCTCACCTTGACTCTGTAGACAGAGAGGCCAGAGGGACCCTGGGACCTTGCTTCAGAGACCAGCGCAGGGTGGGGTTGCAGGCAGAGCACCCTCAGCGCCCCCAGATTACAGGCTGCCAGCCGCCCACTTGCCCATCCTCTCCAGGAGCCTCGGCCTCTCAGCTGCCTCATCGCCTCCTGAGACACAGTCATTAGGAAAGTAGTGATAGTGTTTTGGGGACAGCATGTTGGACCCTAACAACTTTCAATTATTTCCAGCTCCTGCCAACCCTGGGAGGAAACAAGCTGCTCATCTCATGCTCCCGCCCTTGACACACAAGACAATCCACGTCGCCAGCATATTATCATAGATTAGCAGACCTCTGAAAGCCAGGCTGCTGAGGGGAGCAGCCTCCACCCCCAGGCCCCAGCAGCTGGGCCAGGGCCTGGAGCAGGCCTGGCCTCCTCCCCACTAAGTGGACCACCCAGCCTCAAATTCTGCAGTGTGTTCCGGGGGCTTCCCCTCCACCAGCGCCGCGGATGTGTGGATGCGTGTTGGCTGCCCTCTAGATCACTGTCACTGCCGCTGTACTTTCGGAGAGAAGCACACCCAGGGGCCCGTGTTTATAAATAACTCCCTGGTGTCCTGTTGGGGGCACAGGGAGCAGGGAGGGAATGGGCCGCGTAGTTATCATGTGCTTGGAATGGTGTCAGATCTATGGCCCTGGGAAGTCTCTAAGGCTGGAGCCTGGGCGGGGGCGGGGGCCCAGATCAGACGGCTAAAAGGGCGGGAACGTAGCTAAGCAAGGAAAGCAGTCCCAGGGTAATTTGCGCCAACGTCCCCCCAGATGCGTAGACGCCCCCCTCCTGGGTGGCCTCACACACAACACCCAGCACCCCCGCCTGGGGGAGAGGTCTGGTGCGTTCGAACTGAGTCTGCTGTGGGTCTGGGGCGTCACTGGCCTTCCTCAGTGAGAACTCACATGGTCATCACAACCACCCCCAAAGCTCAGCCTGAACACAAGGACACAGTTTGCAGAGCGGGACCGAGGCTTTCGTTGCGGCTAAAATCCCCTTCACAAACACAGAGGTAGAAGACCCTCTTCCCAGGACCACACCCCCAGGCCCTTCTGCGCTGTAGGTCTGCCACTGTCCCATCAAAGAAAGCCGCCTCAGGGAGGCAGGGCTGGGTCACAGGTGACTCTGATAGCCAAGTGATGGAGTGAACATCGTAAAGCAAGTAAACCAGTCCGTGCACGAGCTGCGCTGGTCAGGAGAGTACACCCGGGCTGCACACAAGTGCTTCCCCCGTGACGTAGAATCAAAGGTGTGCTCCTGCCCTACCTCACCCCACTGCTGTAGCATCTATGACTTTATGAGGTGGGGCGATCCTGGGGGCCCTGTGGCCCGCCCCCACCCACCGCCTGCTTGCTGAAGGAGTAGCTCCTGACCAGTCCCCGGCCACATCCCCGGCCCATAACTGGAGGGGGAGGGTTGCATCTGCCCACAGGCAGAGCTATGGAACCCCAGCTCGGGTGACGTGATGGCTGGAAGTGTGCACGGGAGGGAGAGGGGAGCGTGGAGGCAGCGTCCGAGGGAGACACACAAGGAGAGAGAGAAGGGCTCGCAAGCCTGTGCAGCAGCCGCCAGGACTCCACTGCGCCCTCTTCAGGCCTGGCCAGCTGACCACACCCTACAGCTGCCCTGGGCCTGAACCACCGGCTGCCCGGCGACTGCGTGCCCGTGGGACCCAGTCCCTTCAGATCCGAACGACACCCAGCAGAGGACCCTGTGGATACAAGGGGCCGGCAGCCACAGCTGTCCGTGTCGTGGACGTGGAAAGGTACCCCACTGCTGGGAAGCTGGGTTCAGAGCAAGCGTGGAAGCAGGGGCTCTGAACCCCGAAGGGCACACACCGCGGAGGTGAGCAGGGGTCTTGCTTGCACCTGAGAGGAAACGCCAGCCCATCGGCTTGGGTGTTAGCCTGAAATAAGCACGTTTGTGCTCCACGGTCTGTTGTGACAGAGGCTGGGGGCTTACCCAGCGCTCTCATCACCCCCAGGGCGCTGGGCTGGCCGCCTCTGTGCTCTCAGACCTGCACTCCAGAGCCAGTGAGTCACGGCTGCTCTTCACTGCACCTCCCAGCTCGGGAGCACAGGCTCTGGGGCCAACAAGCCACTTCCGGCAGAGAGAGACAGCCAGAGACACAGACAGAGAGAGACGGAGACAGGCAGAGAGAGACAAGAGACAGAGAGAGACGGAGACAGGCAGAGAGGGACAGAGGGAGACAGAGAGGGCAGGAGGGAGGGAACTGCTGTAGGCCCCCAGCCTCAGGCCCTCCGCTGCCTCGCCCCCTCCCCCACTACAAGCGGAGCCGCGCACTTTTATTTTTCTCCTTTGCGAGGTTTCTGATATTTTGCGTAAACAAGAGTCTTGCCCCGTTTTTCCTCTGAGAAGAAACGCGCATCTGCACACACCTCCCTGAGCAGCAGTGACGTCATCCGGACTTCATTTTCGGAAGACTTTCAGCTGCGGGCAAGTGGCAGCCAAAGCCCCGCCCCTTCTCTCTGAGCGCACCTCCGGCTCTGAAGGGGAGAGCTCTGTCTTTGTTCGGTCAGCGGTGCTCGCTCCCTCCCGTGCCGGGCTCGGGGAAGAGCCTGGAGGGAAATCTCTGGGCCAGCGGCCGGTGGGGTGGGCCCTGCAGACACAGCTCCGTCTCCGCACCACATACACCTAAGGCTCTAAAACGACTCTTCATCAGCAGCTTTTTTGCTGAGGGTCACGTGAAACTTTTCTGTTGACATAAATAATCATCTCTAGTTAACATCAGCGGAGACAAATGTGAACACATAGAACTGTTTAGTTGACTACTCTGTCACAGAAAGAGGGGGAGGGGACAGGCTCAACCCAGCCCCGCAAGCCTTTCTTTATTTGGGTCCCAATTTTCTTAGGGTTCCAGCTATGTCCTCTTTTCTCAATTGCACTGCCCTCTACCCTGTTGGACTTTACTCCTGCCGTCAAAGACCTCTGATGAGAATTTTAAGGTGAAAGTTCAAGAATGTAAAAGTTGAGAAATTACCATTAAAAATTAAATTAAGGGGGACAAAACCCTAGCTATGCAGGGATCACAAACTGATCTGGCTCCCAGAGGGGTCTGTGGATCCCCCTTCCAATTACCAGCCAAGGGGGCAGGGAGGTGAGGGATCGAGGGTCTGCAAACCCACGAACAAAGGCAAGGCAACCAAGAAATCATCGCAAGGTCTGGAGGGTGCCCTGCCAGCCGCCCCCAAGATGAACAGCCAGGGTCCGTGCTAGACCATGCGAACAGAAGCAGAGCAGCAGAGGGATTCCCTGAGCAGGCAGGGTGCAAAGGCAGGTACCCAAAACCGACATGCAGACAAGCCTTGCGACGGTCTCCCTCCCTTCCACCGTGCCATGCTTGGTGACCCGGCTGATGGACAGGAGGCTCTGGCCCCCATCACTCTCACTCCCTGCTGAGGAAGATCTTAACTCTTGGTCACTGGGCTGCAGGCCCCAGCTCAGGTCTTGAGGGTGGAGGCGGAGGGGTCTCTGCTTTCACATTCCCGAGTCCCAGCCATGCCAGGGGTGGAGGGTGACCCCCTGGAGGACAGCTCCAGCACACGCACGAACACTGGCACATGACCCTGGAATTCTCTGGTGTTACCATGTGCCCATCACTCAGAAGCAGCCAACCTAGTGCAAATGATGGAAAGGCTTGTTAATGGCTCAGCTGAGGCGCTGGCTCTGGGCCAGCACCCTGCAAGGTTCAGTCACTATCCTTAGCACGCAGGATTTGTGCTGTAACAACGGTCAGTAAATGGCACTGAGACCCTAGTACCTTGAATACGAGCTCCAGGAACCAAGGAACGGAAGCAAGTCTGGCTCCTCTCACTGTGACCCTCGGTGGACCGCTTGCACGTTCAGAGCTGCTTGTCGCTGCTGGGTTAGGAGTCCTGATTCCCTGGTCAGTGGTGGGAGTGCTTCTGCCAGGGTCTCCACGAGATGGGAAGCACCACTGCCTTTTGGCCACTTTGGGCTTCTTATGCCAGTGGACAAGCAATCAGAGAATGGGCTTATTGTACAGGTGGGATAATCAGCCCTGAATGCCACAAAGAGCTCGGTTTGCTGCTCCAGTGGGGCCAGTTCAGTGTCTGGACTGTGTGATAACTATACACGGGCGATTGCTGCAGCCTCAGCTCGTCAAAGACAAGGCAACCAAGGGCTCAGCTCCTCTGGGCAAGCAATTCCAGTCAGCCAAGTTCTGGCTGAGGAACAGCAAGGGAGAACGGGGTGGAGGGGGAGGTGATGGGCACAATTGCAGCCTGGGACTTGTGCAGCAGGACCTGCCGCTTGGTTTGGTAACAGGTCTATAACTTTTTAGCAGATTGCAGCTAGACTACATCTTGAAGAATTAATACTTGCACAGCCCTCTAGGAGATCAGTGGGGTGTCTGTTCTCAGGTGGGACTGCAAGGGCTGGACTGTCACGGAGTCGGTGTTTGGACCCCTTCAGGTCCAGCTGGAGTGCCCTGGCAACCCCTGGCCTGGCTCCTGCAGTCCCAGGGCTGGGCTGCTGTCACTGCTACTGCGGCCACTGTGAGGTGCTGTGTCCATGGGGTGGCCGCTTCCATCCTTCATGCCACATGTAAATAACCCTCAGCAGCGCCCTTCCTCAAGGTCATGATGGAGGCCCCCGGCCTGCGTTCTTGTCTCCTCTGAAGGGTGAGATGCGCCAGGGTATGCCCCCCCCAATGCATATGCCACCTGAAAGGGAGAGATTAAACACCTACGGGGCAGACTGACCAAAGAACAAAGACAGACCCACTCTGCTCTCTTCCTTTCCCTGCACAGACCAGTCAGAGTCCCGGAGGCCACCAGTCTCTCTGAAGACAGAGCAGTCAGCTCGTGGATGCACAGGGACTTCCCCAATGTGATTTCCTGCCTTCCTGCCTCAGACCCCTCTTCTCTGGGACTGCAATACCTAGGGAATGTTAGCACAAAAGCCTTGCTTCAGACTCTACTTTAGGGAAACTGGGCTAATAGACAACATCAATAATAAAATTTTAACTTCGCAGCCTTGTTCAAAGGAAAGAAAGGTATATACAATGGAATACTACTCAGCCATTAAGAAGAAGGAAATTCTGCCATTTGCAGAATGGATGGACTTGGAGGGCATTATAAGTCCCTCCAAGTGAAATAAGTCAGACAGAGAAAGACAAATACTGGATGATATCACTTATATGTGGAATCTAAAACACAACAAACTAGTGAATAAAACAAAAAAGAAGCAGACTTATAGACAGAGAACAAACTAGTGGTTACCAGTGGGGAGAGGGATTGGGGAAAGGGCAATATAGGGGTTGGGGGAAAGGGGGTTATTATGGGATTATATGAAATCATGTGTTTTGAAAACTATAGAGCACTATGAAATTTAAGGAATCTTTCATTCGATAAAAAATAGATAAATAAAGAAAAGAAAAAAGAGGAAGGAAGGAAAACTTTATCATGTCCAAAACAAGCGAGAAGTCAAAGCCAGAGTTATCCCGGGAGCTCGTGTGGGGCAGTCCTCGGGGAATGAGGGAAGAGACAGGCCTGGAGTGGTGAGTGCGTGGCCTCGGCAGAATCGGACAGCAGCCTCTGATGGTGGGGGGCACCTCATCTGTGAAAAAAGACTGAGAGAGTCCACCCATGGCTCCAGGACCCCACCAAGGACGTCTTCCACTTGCCTGAAGACAAAAATGAAGAGAAAAGTCTCCCAAAGAAGTAGAAACGGAGCATGTGAGACATGACAGTGTGAGACCTGAACCTCCTCTCATCCGTGGAGTGTGGGTCTCCAGGTCAGAAATTAAAGGAAAACGCGTCTAATGTGATTGGAATCCCTGGTGCCTGGGAAGAAGCGCGCGCTTATTTTCCTGTCAGGATACTTCTACGAACTGGAAGACAAGCTTAGGATGGAAATGTTCAAGCTGGGCAGGGGTGGAGATGGCACGAGAGGGTCGGCAACTGGAAGGAACAACGGGGCTTGTGTCCCCGAGAACTAAAGGCAAACAAGAGAAGAGTGACAATGATGAGACAAGGACAGCGTGAGTGAAGAATAAATAAAATTTAAAAGAAGCAAGTGGTTTAGAAACTGCAGAAATGAAAAAATATAATCATGGAAATTCAAGCGATTTGAGACAGAGTGGAATGAGAGTCAACAAACTAGAACATAAAGATGAAAATATTATACAGAAAACAGCACAGGAGGGACTTCCCTGGTGGCACGGTGGTTAAGAATCCGCCTGCCAATGCAGGGGACACGGGTTCGAGCCCTGGTCTGGGAGGATCCCACATGCCGGGGAGCAACTAAGCCAGTGCAGTACAACTACTGAGCCTGCACTCTAGAGCCCGTGAGCCACAACTCCTGAGACCACGTGCCACAACTACTGAAGCCCACGTGCCTACAGCCCGTGCTCCACAACAAGAGAAGCCACGGCACTGAGAAGCCCGTGCACCGCAATGACACTCGCTGCAACTAGAGAAAGGCCTGCGCGCAGCAACGAAGACCCAACACGGCCGAATAAATTAATTAATTAAAAAAAAAAAGAAAACAGCACAGGAAGATAAAAATTATCTGAAATACGGGCCATTCAGAGATACAAAAAATAGAGTGAGACAATCCGACATAGGCAGTGAGGAGAGTGAGAAAGAGGCAATGGTCAAAGAAATAATGACTAAGAATTTCTCAGAATGGAAGATGTACCAGTCAGCTCGGGCTGCTGTAACAAGGAACCACAGACGTTCCTCCCTCACAGTCCTGGAGGCTGGACGTCTGAGATCCAGGGGTCACAGGGCTGGTCCTTCCCGAGGCCTCTCTCCTGGGCGTGTGGACAGCCCTCTCCTCCCTGTGTCCTCACACGTTCATCCCTCAGTGTGTGTGTATCATCTCATAAGGACAAAAGTCAGATTGGATTAGGGCCCACCCTGATGACCTCATTTTCCCTTAATTACCTCCTTAAAGACCCTCTCTCCAAACGCAATCACATTCTGAGGTGCTGGCGGGGGGGATCAGGGCTTCAACATGTGAATTTTGGGGACAACATATGAATTTTGGGGACACAATTCAGCCCATAGCAGAAATGACTAAAGGTTGAAAAAGATGGAAGCAGCCCTCTGAGACCTGAGCAAAATTAAAACACAGGATTACCCACGGAAGAGAAACCTCGAAGGTGACTAGAGAGGACAGGGCAGCCTGAGCTAGACAGACGGATCGTTGGCAGGTGTAGATGCCAGATGGACAGGAAAGTCACACATCAGCCTCCCGGGGGACTGAATGTCGACGGAGCACGAGGCCCATCCGCACTGCCCTCAGCCGGGGGCCAAAGAGGTGTCTCAGACCCGCAGAGACCAGAGGGTCACAGGCCGTCCCCGACGCCACTGCAAGTGCCACAGCCCAGGAACGAGGACCCTGAGCCCAGAAGAAGGACGTGAGACCAAGAAGCAGCAGTGAACTACGTCCAACAAGCCTGGATGTAAAACAAACAATCTAGTGACTAATCGGGGGAATCTGGCCATAAGAGGGAGCTGAGAGAGCAGAGCTGTGGGCTTCCAGGTGAGGTGCGACCACCAGGGACACACCCAAACGAGCCCTGGGTGCAGGAAGGACCCCCCCTCCACAGGGACCCCGCACAGGCTGCCTCTGCCCCGGGCTCCCTACCGGCGGGCGGCGCCCCACAGTCTCCGGCCAAGGGGGGAGGGGCGGGGCACCTCCTTTATTTGGCACGAAGGAGCCTGATGAGCTCACGGCTCTGCTCCCTGGCCTCTCCCGGGCCGGTGGGGGTTACCGAGGGGCCCCAGGCTCCTCTGTGGCCCCAGCAGCCTTGGGCCCCTCCCACCTGCTTCTCTTCCTCCCCGCAGCATGTCCCACCCTCGGGGTGGATGACCCAGCCCGCCCAGCCAAGTTCTGTCCGCCACACTATGAAAACAGCCTCCCTCGGCCCGCCGGAGGCCTGGGGGACACACCGGTGACCAGGTCTGCCCCAGGGAAGCTCTCTAGGAAGTTTGGCAGGGGATCCACGGGTGCGGGGCCCCAAGGTGTGGTCCACAAGGCAGGGGCGTGGGATCCGTGTGGACCCCTCCCCAGGCCCCTGACGTCTGGTTCTACAGGGAGGGGCAGACTAGGGCCAGAAGGGTCTGAGGGGCCACATTCCAGGTGACCTGTGCCCACTGATGTGATGTCACAGACGGTGCCGCTTCACTTTTATAAGTGCTTTAGCAGATACACATGCATGCACACCTGTGCACACACAGCCCGAAGACAGTACTAACACCACAAGCACAGGCAGGGCAGGACGGTGCTGCTACCTGGCCACTCCCCAGGCCTCACAGGCCACCTCAGGAGGCAGAACAGGCTGCACACCCACGTGTCCTAGTCAGGCCTGGGAGCTGGGTGCTGTCGAGCATTTTCAACAAAAGGCAGAAGAGCTCACGTAATCTGTCCCTTCTGGGTAAAAGTGAGGTTTCTAAGAGTTTAAAATAACTGTCCTTTAGGGAATTCCCTGATGGTCCAGTGGTTAAGAATCTGCCTTCCAATGCAGGGGAGGAAGGTTCGATCCCTGGTCCGGGAACTAAGATCCCACAGGCTGTGGAGCAACTGAGCCCACGTGCCATAACTCCTGAGCCTGAGCACTCCAGAGCCCGCGAGCCACAACTAGAGAGAAGCCTGCACCACAGCAAAAGATCCCACGTGCCACAACTAAGACCCAACGCAGCCAAATAAATAAATATATATATATTTTTAAACTGCCCTTTAAAAGAAACAGGTGCTGTGTTCTGAAAACCAATATTTGAACTGTTTTTGATGTCATGTGACTTGGTAGCTAAAACCTGTTAAATTTGCCACTTACAGCGTTCTCATATTTGCTCATTTTAAAGATATAGAAACATTTTTTTCTAATCTGTTTTAAAATTTTTTCCAAATAAAAAGGCTCAGTGAGTTTTGAATCCATTTGTTAAAAATATACTGATGTAACTCTTGGTTAGTTTGCAAGAACTGCTATCAGTACCTGGGAAGATGGAAATTCACCAGCTGAATCTCACCAAAGTGTTTGGTGGATGGATGGAGACAAACAGGGTCATGATTTTGTAAGCGCAGCCCACGATGCTCTCTTTTATTTGAATTTACATACTTCAGGGGGTGTCCTCTTTAGCTCTGGCAGCCGAGTTCGCAAAGAAGCCTGTTTCAGAGGAGAGCCTGGAATTGAGGTTTCACAAGGTGAACCAAGAAGGGACAAGCAACTTCATTCACACTAGCCGCCCACAATAGCCTCACACTTATTCATGTTAGTCACAATGTTAAATAAAGTGTTTGTAATAATAAAGGAACATTTTGAAAGATTGTTGATTGCATTTTATCTCAGCCTTTCTCATTTTAGTCTACGTTTTATGTGTATTCAATATTTTAGCACAGCTAATCATGTACATATTTTTAATTAGATCACATACATTGGGGGGAATTTGTTCAGATGCTTTTTACTGATTGGTAGGTGATCAAAAAAAGTTTTAAGACCACTCATCAAATTAAAGAATTTTTTAAAAAAATTTTAAATAGTTAAAAAAATATATACAAAGTGCCGAGAGGAAAACTGGAAACAGCAGAGAACAAAACGCCAAGAGTTGCACGTGGGTGATGTTCATTATTTCTCATTCCGAGCACAGGACGCGATCCCGGCCTGTAAAGCGGGGGCAGGGATGGCCCCTGTCTCGGGGGCTGGTGGAGGTGGAGTTAATAGACAGAAGTCGGTGGTGCCGGCACACGGTCGTTGCTTCTGAAGGTTCCTGTTCTTCTGAGGCTGAAGTGTAGGAACTTGCCAGTGTGCATCGGGGTCCCACCCCCGCCCCCAGACGCCCGGGTTGTCGCCGTGAGGAGAGCGAGCACACAGCCCACCACTGTTCCTTCCCCGCTGTCCTTCCGGGATGGGCAACTCACCCGTGAAGAGGTGACACCTGCGTCCACTCCCCTCGGCCCAGGCGTGGTGTACGTGATGCTCGTGGTGCCTGAGGCCAGGTGGGGAGGGACAGCTCAGCTCCTCCCCAGTTCTCTCTCTCTCGGGCCACTTGCCCTGGAGCCCCAAGGCTCCAAGGGCAAAGCTCGCATGAAGCCCCCATGCTGGAGAGGCCCCGGAGAGACACATGGGCACAGCGGGAGCTCCGTGGAGCCCAGCGGCTGAGTCCTCCCAGCGGCGGGCTGGGCTCAGCCGTGAGCGAGCCTTCGGTGGTCTCCCGGCCATCGTCTGAGTGCAAGCGAGGGGGAGCTGCCCGGAGGAGCCCCGTCCTGTCCTGAGCCAAGCAGACAGGGACATGTGATTGCTGTTGTTTTAAGCCCCTACGTGTGGGGGGCACTCGTTCCGGCGTGGGCTGGCGGGCACCGGCAGCTCACGGGGTCTCAGTGACAGTAAAGGTGCTGGACCCTGGGTTAGCGTCCATCTGTGGGCTTCCCAGTTCTTAGGAGAGCCCCGGGGAGGGTGGGGAAACAAGCATGGAGGCTACTCCCGCTGACACCCAGGGTACCTCTTGCAGCCACACGGTGGGGGGCCGGGGGCCCAAGCGCAGGTATCGTGAGGGCCCTTCCACAGTGGGCGGGGAGGGGGAATCGGTGGCCCAACGGGTGAAGTCAGCAGCCTCGGTCTCAGGAGAGGAGCTGCTGGGTCCATCCCCCCAGACCTTCCCCCACCTGCCGAGGACCTTGCTGGGGGTGGGCAGCTCATCGCTGCATTTTACTCAGAAAAAAAGAAACAGCAACACAGGCACACACCACCAACGGTGTCTGCGCCCTTAAAGCTCTGTAAATGCAGAATTTTAATCAGCCCAAAGCTGGGGACAGGCCCTCCTAAGCCCTGGGATTAACAGCTCAGCATTGCAGCGGTCCCCAGATGAGGGACCGTCCCCCGGAGGATCTCAGTCCTGAGAGCCGGGGAAGCAAGTCATCTCAGCAGAAGCTGGGCCCCTGCAGCCCCAGGAGTACTGTCACTCCGTGTGGTGCTCGTGAGGACAAATGGCACTCACTCTGGGACAAAACTTCGCGCTAGAATGTTCGAGGGGGAGAATCTGTGGATGACTTTGACGGGGATGAAGTGACTGATCCTTTCCGGGGGTTTATGTCTCGGTGAGGGGAGGGCTCCCGATTAAACCCTCGCTTCTGGAAACACAGCACATCGTGCCCCCGCTTCCTGTCACTCGAAACTGAAGTATTTGGCTTAAGCTTATTTTCCCTCCTAAGCTGCCTGCCACATACTCTGCCCCGAGAGCGGCTTTGCAAACCAAAGATGTTTATTTCCCGAGTTTCAGAAAATCCGTACCCCTCCAAGCGACCTGCTTACGTGAGAAGTTAAGTAATGAAACGCAGGGCCAAGCGGATGGGACCCGAGGGTCTGATGCGCCCCAAACGCCCCCGCCGGCCGACAGCCGCGACTGCTTGTGGCCCCCACCGCGACAGTTCTTACTCACCTCCCAAGGGCGCTTTGCTGGGTGTGTGGGACAACATGGCTGGGGCAGGTCACGCTTGCTGTCCACACAGTGGGGAGAGGCCAGGACTTAGGCACCCCGTCCTCCTCCTCTCCCTTCCCCCAAGACGGGGGGCACAGTGCTGGGGGCAGCAAAACCCCCTAGGTCACGTCCTCTGGCCGCACGGCTCAGGCATCCACTCTGAGCCAGGGGGCATGGACCCCACGTCCTGGCTGGGCTACGGGCTCACGGGAGAACCAAGCAGCACCACACGAACGTTATGTGGAAGCCCTTTAAGGGACAGAGCACTTGCCGTCCCGGGAACAAGCGGCAGGCAGCCAGGCTGGGGGGTGCGTGTCTGGGGGGGCAGCCCTCCTTGTCTGAAGCTCCCTCCAGCTGCGTGTGTGTCCGCAGGCCCGTGAACCCATCCTGGGACCCAGATGTGCCGCCGCCCTGCTGTCCAATCGGTTCTCGAGCCGGAACAAAGGCCGGAAGGCAGGGCAGAGAGGACAGAGGCCTGGGGGGAGGGCTCCTCCACCCTCAGTTTGCAAACTCTGCACGCGCTGCTTCCCGCCAGGCCTCGCCCCCAGCCCGTGTGACAAAACCCATCTACCACCGGGGCTGCTGGCACACCTGGGGTCTTGCCGGCCTGGAGGGGCAGCTCATTGGGACCAGGCTGGACAGGAGAGGGGAGAAGGTGGCCAAACCCCAGCAGCTCCTTCCAGACAACAGGGCAGAGCTGATGGGGCTGGTTCTCTGCGGGGTCTCCCAGCCGCACGCAGGCCGTGCTGTGTGAGGACAGGTTGCCTGGCAACCTCTCTGATTGGGGCGTCTTCCTCCTCTGCCCTAGGAGCCCCTCGAAGTGGCCTTTCCATCTCTGCCAGCAGGCCCGCCCCTTCTTCCCTCTAAGGTTGGTCAGTAGTGGCGACAGTTAGGGGCACCCAGGGCGTCCCCGCCCCACCCCTTTAATCTCAGTCACGGCCCACGGGTGTCCCTTCACTGACCTCGTCACCATCCGCCTTTCTCATCTCCTTCCAGAATGGGAGCTCTGGGTGTGGAGGGGCTGGTGGGGAGCTCCCGCCCCATTCCTGACTGTGTGCCCAGCAACCAGAATGTGCCAGAACGTGCACCACGAGGCTGGAACAAGGCCAGAGTCGGCCCACCCAGGCCTTGGGGTCCCCACCTGTAAACCAGAGTCTATGGGAAAGATGATATTTAGGGCACCTAGGACCCATTCAGAGTCTAGAGCTTTAAATCAATGAGATGAAAGTAAAGGGAGATGCAATTAAAACGGTGGCAGAGCTGCTGGGAGCAGGGCTAGGAGATGCTGGCTGGAGTTAAAGCCGTTTCCATGGAAACGCACCACCCTGGACGGAGCAGGCCACTTGGCAGCCCGGATGTAGCAAGGAAGTTTCTGGAATCACGGTCTGTGCCTGCCCCAAGGGGAAAGGTGTGCCTAAAGGAGGCCCTGGATATTGGCCACCTGAAGCTGTCCATGTCACCATTTCTGGAGCTGTAAGTGTGACCCTATGTGGGAAAAGGGCCACGTGCCTGGGATTAAGTCAAAGATCTCGAGATGAGAGATCACTCTGGATTATCGGGTGGCCCTACGTGCCCTTGTGCCCTTATAAGAGAGCAGTGCAGGGAGCTCTGACTACAGACAGGAGGACAGGAATGACCGCGGAGGGAGGCAGACTGAGTGACGTGGCCACAAGTCAGAGAAGGCTGGTAGCCGCCGACCTGGGTGAGCCCAGAGCCTCTGGGGCAGCACGGCCCTGTCCACACCCTGCTCTCCACCCCGTGGTCCTGATCAGCCTCTGGCCTCCAGAGGGTGAGAGAGTAACTTTCCATTGCTGCAAATCACCATGTCTGTGGGGCGTTGTCCCTCATGGCAGGCCCGGGGGGCTAGTGCACTGACCACGGGAGAAGGGCTGCTGGCTGCCAGGAGGAAGGAGAGTGGTGGGCACTCAGTGGGGCCAGTCCCTCGAGGATGAGAGCCCAGCGCTTGGTCCATCCCCTGAAGACACCCAGCTCCTGGGAAGAGGAGGCCAGGCTGGGCCACGCAGATGCAGACATACCTTGGCACTGTTTGCTCAGGAAATGCTGAACAAAGCACCCCGCTGTCCACACCACTTCCTGCCGGGCCCTGGCTAACCTGTGCTGTTTGTGTCCCACCCACCCGTCAGCACCGACGGGGCACAAATCCATCCGAGGAAGCATCTGGGGGAGAGCAGGGTTCTCGGCCACCTTCCCTAGGCCTCCAGCCCTGCCAGCCCCGCCGGCCCAGCAAGCATGGAGTTCCCTCCTCCAGCACGGCCTCCCTCACAGACACAGGCTCTGACACAGATATGCAGAGACCCTGGGAGACCAGCCCAGGGCCAGGCCCCTTGACGAGAGGGGAGGTCACCAGATGCCCAGGGGGAGGTGACCTGCCTGAGACCACACCGGGACACGCCATGGGGACGCGGGGTCAGTTGCCACTGTCCGAGGCTTGTCGCAATTCGTAAAGCATAATTTCCAGAAACTGAAGCTTTTCCTAAGTGCCACAAGTTTTACAATGTCTTGGCCGACCATTGAATTCAGAATTTTAATTTAAACTCCCAACTTTTCTGAAATGTGCTTTATGATGTTTGTGTCCTTAAATATAGCTTGAGAAGCAAAGGAAACCGCACTGCGGGACTGGGTCACGGGGGGTGGCGGGTGGGAAGTGGAGAGGGGGGACCGGAGGCCTGGAGGCTGCGCTCCAGCAGGAAGCCAGAGGGTGACTGCGTGAGAGAAGTAACTGGGTGGCACATCTTAGCAGAGAACCCAGTCCTTCCCCGGGCCGTCCCGATGGGCGACGCCAGCGCGGGTTATTGGCAGGTGGCACCACCGGGGAGAAGGCGGCTATGTCTGCTGGGGGGCTGGAGGGTGTGCCAGCCTCTCTGGATCCCGGCCCAGGACGGACACAGCATCGCTTGCCCCGGGTGAGGGCGGGAAGGCAGTGGGGTGTGAGACCAGCTGGCAGGGGTGCTGCGAGGTGGAGGGTTCGCAGACAGGGTCTATGCTGGTCACATGTGTGCCAGCTACACGTGTTCTGGGTGTGTTTTCCATGATCTAAACTACTTAATATGACTTTGGCATGTAGTGTGGTCCCTCACCTGGGACGTTCACCTGAATGATGTGACAGCAGGAGGGGGCTGATAGAGTCCATGATGCTTTGTGGTCTTGACGAACTTTTTGTTTTTTAGATTTTTTTTTGATGCGGACCATTTTTTAAAAAATCTTTATTGAATTTGTTACAGTTGCTTCTGTTTTATGTTTTAGTTTTTTGGCTGCGAGGCATGTGGGCTCTTAGGTCCCCGACCAGGGATTGAACACGCACTTCCTGCATGGAAGGCGAAGTCTTAACTACTGGACCGCCAGGAAGTCCCCTGTCTTAACAAACTCTCGAGAAGTTTGCACCACTGGAGGCGTGAGATGGTGGCGCACTTGTCCGCATGTTTTTAACTTTCCCCGCAGTGCACCATACGCAGGGCAAGTCCACGAGTGCGGGACAGGGTGACCCTTGGCCCCTAGTGGAGCCACCACACCAGTCAGGAAGCAGAACGTGGTCAACATGCACAGCACCCCCTGCCAACCGTGGCTCCCCCGGGGCCCAGGCTGGATGCCACAGCCCACGTGGAGGGCGTGTGGTGTACAAAACATGATGAGTGCCGTGGAGCCTGCACGGTCCTCCTTTCCTGTCTGTGCCCCGTCACGCGGGGTATAGACTCCGTTTATCTGCTCACGGCTGTTGGCATGCGGGTTGTTTTCTGCTTTCTAATATTTCAGGTAGAGCTGCCGTGAATATCCCCGTGCCTCTTGGAGCACGAGTGAGCGCCTCTCCAGGGCTGCAGATGGGTTGCTGGCGGTCACGCCCACCTCTCACGAGGCTGGGTCCTTGCCACTTCATTGCCCCCAGTCTGTCTCTCACCCCTCGTCTCTCTAGCCGGCGAGCTCTGGTGTCTCCCTGAAGTTTGATTTGCTCTCCTGATGGGGGGGTGAGGCTTTCGGCCTCACTGCCCATTTGAATATCCTCTTTGAGAAGTGACTGTTCACCACTTCTGCCGTGTTTCTGCCGGTTCCTTTCTTTGTTTGCAGGACTTTATCAGCCTGTGGATGTGTGTTGACAGCACCATCTTCCACTTTGTAATGCGTCTGCCCACTTTCTTAATGGTGTTTTTTGATAGAGCCCAGTTTATCAACCTTTGCCTCCAGAGTTAGGCCACGAATACACATCCGATCGCACCCTTTCCCAGTTTCCTGTATCATCTTGCAGAAAAGGTGTTGTCTCTCATTTTTAGTTCTACATTCTCCCTGGAACTGATTTTTATGGAGCCTGTGAAACAGGGGTTTTATCAGGCAGCCTTTTCTGTGTAACAAACCGCCCAGACCTAGAGGTTTAGAACATGAGCCGTGTGTTTGTCTCATGAATGTGGGCCTGGCCGGGTCACCCTGGGCTGCACTTTCCATGCCTCTGTGCCAGCTGGCGTGTTGGCCATTGGCTGGGTGACCTGCGTCCCGTTCTGGGACAAGCAGGCTGACCAGCAGGGATACAGGGCGACTGGGCCCCCTGCCTCTGGTCCTCCAGAGGCCACGGGTGGCAGTTACAGGCTCCCCAGAGCAGCAAAATGCTTTCAGGTCTCTGCACGGGTTGTGCTGGCCATGGGCCCGCTGGCTATAGTAAGTCTCCAGCCAAGACCGGGGTCTGAGGGCACCCAGAGAAGTGCGGGAACCAGGTGGCGATCCACCGTAGTCTACCCTCTGGCCCCAAATTATTCTCAACCCTCCACGTGTAGAGGGCTCAGCCCCTCCCAGGACCCCCAGCCCCGCTGGACCATGGCCTCAGGCTCAAAGTCCTGGGTCGTCTCCATTCAAAGACTGAAGAACTAAAGCACGAGCGTGGGCCCCAAATCCACACCTGCTCTCTGGGGTGGTTCTCGCCCTACTTGGGAGGGATCCGATTTCTGAGGGGCCACCTCCTTACGACTCCCAGCAGCCCTTTAGTCCAGCAGTGCCTGCAACCTCTCAGAGGGGTCTTGCCCCTTGACTGGACTACCCCTGAGCCCAGTTACCATTTTGAGAATGTTTCAGACACTGAAGCTGTGAAACCCAGCAAGCGCCCTCCTTTCTATGTTCCCTCGCAAGTTGACTTGCAAACGGGACTATTCTTTATCTCCTCTTTCTCTTTCCTTCATCATCACTGATGGCTGAAAGAAGCCAGTTGACACTTTCCAATCCTGCCTGGGAAGCCTCTTGCGGAGGCTAAAGGCTTTGGCAGACGCGTTTTCTGCCTTCTGAGCCATCCCAGGCCACAATTCTGCCAGTCATTTGGGCTGCCACGCTTCCCACCTCTAAGAATAAACTCCTCACCTCCCCTGCTCTGCTCGCCAAAGGATTGGGGTGTCTGTCGCAGTAGCACCCCTCCTAGGAGGCCTTTTCTGTATGAGTCAGCTCTGCCTCATAACAAACCTCCTCAGAACTTAAAACCTTAAAGCAACCACCACTGCTTAGCCCACAGCACTGAGTGTCAGCTGGGCGGCTCTTCTGGGCTCGCCCTGCACAGCTGATCCCTGCTGGACTCTGGTGGGTCTCAGGGCACTTTACCCATTTCCTGCCCGCTTCCCACCCTGGTCCAATCCTGTGCTTTGTGGTTTCAATACTGCGTATTCTTTAATCCCATAAGAAGTTATCATTGTTGCTTTATGCATTCAGCTCACTGGATTTACCCCTATCTTTCCCCTTCATCATCTTCAGCCTCCTTTATCCTCCAACACCCACCCAGGATCACAGTCCTTCTGTGTGCAAAATACAAAGGGTGAATTTTATCAGTTATCTGGGTGGTTATGAAAATCCTTTCTTTTACTTTCTTTTTTTCTCTTTGTCCTTGGTTTTCACTTCTTTATTGATGTTCTTAGGTGAGAGTTTCTTTCAGTTTTCCTGCTTGGTGATTTTGGTGCTTCTTGAATCTGGAGTTTGATATCTTTCATCAGCTTTAGGAAATTATCAGCCATTATCTCTTTAAATATTTCTTTGGCTTTTACGCTGAGACTCAAATTACACACTTGTGAAGCCCCTACTGTATCACCTATGCCTTTCCCTCTATTGCAGCTTCCGGTTTTTGTCTTTCCATGCATCAGCCAGCTGCCCTCCAAAGCAGTCGTCCACGATGGGAATGAAATTTATGAAGAGCTATACCGTATGATGCATGAATCCACTGACCAGAGCCCAGGTGGACGGCAGAGACGGTCCAGGCGGGGGATGCCCGGCGACCTCTGCCGCGTGACCCCCACTCGTCTCTGGGGTGTGGTGAGTGCCTTGTGGGGCCTCTGAGAGTGGTCTGCCTTCTACGTCCACATGTCAGGAAAGGCTAGCTTCTGCCTCATGGCTGAAGACTGTGCAAATACAGAGAGGAAGCTCCCCTCTCTGCACTCTGCAGACCTCTGGGAGGCAGGCCCCAGTCCTCGAGGGCCTGGTCCTCTACCACCACAGCCCGCAGGGGCCGGTCCTGGGCCGGCACTGGTAGTCTGTCCGGCAAAAGAGGAGCAAAGTGTACCTCCTGAGAACAGGCGGGGCGGGCACGTGTCCAGAGCAGCGACTCCGCTCCCTGGAAAACCATGTGGTGCTCCCAACCCCGAGCTTTCGTGCTGTTTTGAAAGCTCTGACTTAACGTCTTATCTTTGCCCTTGCAGGTTTTAAGAGACAGCCCCTGTCAGAGGGCATTTGGGTCACTTCTGAGCTTATTGAAAAGTTGATGCTCTTGGTGTGACGTGCTCTCTGCTAATAGCTGCCCGAGAGGAGCTGAAATGTCTTCTTTGTCTAAATAAGCTTCGGATCTGCTCCCTGGCCACCCGAGCTGGCGGCCTCAGTCACCCCACCTTCATACACAGAGCCGCGCCGCCCACCTCCGAGGGTGCCCTCCGCCCTCCCCGCCAACCTGGGCTCGCGGCCAGGGCGCTATCACCTCCCTGATGCCATGCAGCGAGGCCCTTGTTGTGCCAGCCGAGGCTTCAGCCACAGCGTCTGCCGCTCGCCAGGATCTAGGCAAGAGCCCCCGATTCGCAAGGAATGGCTGCCCCTCACATCACTTTGGAGTGAAGAGGCCTTGAGGCCAACAGATGGACAGGCGGGGTGGGGAGGGGAGAAGCAGTGTGATGTCTCCAGGAGCTTGGAAAGGAAGAGGAGGTCACACCGGAGGAGAGAGAGGGAGGGGACAGGGCAGGACCACCTGCAAAAATGAAACAGCAGTGCAGCTTGGTTCTTTTCCATGATTAATACAATTGACAAGGAAATAAGAAAAAAGTCACAAATTCTTGCTGCTCTCAGGAGCGAAAAGGTGGTCGCTGCACAGCCTATGGGCATTAGAAGGTTAAGACCAGGATCTCAAAGCATCTTCACACCAGAAGAAATGGATGGATTCCTTGAAAAAACACGACCTACAGAAACCGTCACAAGCAGATATAAAAACCCGGAAAGGTCCTGTAACTATTACAGTAACTGAACCTGTAATTAAACACCTTCCTGCAAGTGAAACTCCAGGCCCTGGGGGTTCTCTGGCGAGCTTTCCTTCAAGGAAGGACTTGCTCCCGCAGGAAACAAACAAGGAAACACACCCAACCCACCTTCAGGGCCAGCACAGCCATGGCACCAAAACCCACAGGCCAGCGCTCCCCACCAACATGACACGATATCCTAAACTCAGTTCTAGCAAGTTGCATTCAGTGACTAAGAGAGGTTGTACCAGAAATGCATTTTTAAACATTCAAAACCAACCGATGTTATGGACAGACTAAAGGAGAAAAGCGCTGTTATCAGCGAAATAGGTGCAGGGAAAAAAATGGATAAAATTCAACCAGTTCGTGATAAAAAATATATATACATCCTCAGAAAACTGGAAACAGAAGTTTCCCTCCATCTGTTAAACAGCAGCTGCAGAAAATCTACAAATAACACACTTGATGGTGGAAGAGCCCCAGACACAGTCACTTGGATGGGGACATAAAGCTACTGTCAGTTGACGGTCCTGCCGTAACTGGACTAAGTATGGAACGTAGGGACTGTGGCCCTTGTTTTACAGCAAATGCACAGAATAACCTGAGATGGTCCAAGACCAGAAGGACACAGGGAGGAGGGCCACAGACACTAGGAAGCTTCAGGGGACACGGAGGAGAACATCTTCTGACCACGGCATTGCTGAGGATCTCTCGGGCAGGATAAAAACACAGCCACAACATTTAAAAATGATAAATCGGACTTCGTCAAAATTAAAAACTTCCGCTCGTCAAAAGGCACCATTAAGAATATGAAAATAGTGGGGTGAAAATATTTGCAACACAAAGATAAGACAAAGGGCGTCTATCCAGGATATGTGAAGAGCTACTAGTAATAAGAAAAAGACAAACACCCCAACAAAAACTTGGCAAAGACTTGAGCAGACAGTGTGCAGAAGAGGATATGCGAAAGGCCAAAAAGCATAAAGAAAAAGAACCCGGTGTCATTCTTCAGCAGAGGGATGAAAATGAAAGCCACGGCGAGACGTCACTGCACACCCACCAGGATGGCTGACGTGAAGAAATCGAACAGCAGCACGTGCAGCAGGGATGCGCGCCCATCGCTGGGTGGGGTGAACGGCACGGCCACGCTGGACGCACCGGCGGTTTCTAGTGTCGTCAAATCCGCCCGATGGCCCAGCAATTCTCCTTCTGGGCATTTACCCCAAAGAGACAGGTGCCTGTGTCCACAGAAAGCCTCGACAAGGGTGTGCAGAGCAGCCTGTTCATCACACCCCCAAGCCAGGAACGAGGCCAGCGTTCAGCAAGAGGGAAACAGACGCACTCGTGGTTCGTCCCAGGGCGGGATGCGTGGACGGAGCTTCACGGCGTTCTCCAAGGTTAGGCTGAACGAAGTCAGGCCCAACAGAGAGCAGGCTGTGGGCTTCCGTTCACCTGAAGTTCAAGGAACACCGCGCTGCCCGTGGCGCAGCGCCGGGCCCACGGGAAACCACGAGTTGGTGTGGGGAGGAAGCGCCCACCCCTCGGGGGTGTGGTGGGGGTCGCCCCCCTTTGTGATGGATCCTAACCACAGAGGCGCCGGTGAGGGGAGGGGGACCAGCCACGCCCTCAAGGTGGGCCACAGACACAGGACAGAGCTCTTCCTGGGACCCTTCCCTGCCGCGTCCCTGTGCCACATCCGTGTGCCACGCTCGTGGGCCGTGTCCGTGAGTCCCCACACAGTCACCTGAAGCCCCTCCTCCTTTCTCCCTGTGCTCCCATTGCTGCCTATAGGGAGGTCATGAGGGAGAGCTTTAGGGTGCATCCCAGGACACAGATGATGGGAAGGGGTCTCGATGGAGCCAGCAGGGATGCACACCACCCAGAGCCCCTGAATGAAAGCCAGTGAGGCCTGGGTGGCCCCTCGCTGGGGAGGGGGCTCTGGGCTTTTCAGTTACAAGAGGATGGCTGCTTTGGGCCAGGCAGGAGGCCCATGAGAGCTCGAGCCTGGGAAGGAGCATGGGTGCCGGGCGGTCACGGGTGGGTGCCCTGGCTTTGGCAGTCTGGACCCCTTCCTGCCTTAGGGGGTCCCGTGTTTTGGAGGCTGGAGCCAAAGCCAGCCTGGTGGGAGCAGCGCTGTGTCCCCAGGTCCCCTGAGCTCTTCCTACACCACACAGGCCTCCCTGCAGTGTCCTCTGGGTGGCGCTGTCCACCAGGGGCCAGGGTCTTCGGATGCCCTTGTAGTGCCCTAGAGCTGCGCAGTGACACGGCACGTGCACACGTGCCCGTATCAAGACACTGCTTATGACCGCATGTCCCCGAGCAACATGGACACTCACGCCTGTCCTGCAGTCTGTGCACTCCTGCCGCGTTGCCAGTTTGAGACACAAAATACCGCACCATTTTGTCTCCCAAACTTTGCTCATTTCCCCCTAATTGGGGTGTCTTTCTTTATATAAAACCACAAGCGGTAGCCTAGATTGGCGGTCAAGCCAACAGTGACGTCTGCTTGGAAGACAGAAGAGGACGTGAGTGCCTCTGGGTTCTGAGAGGCCTGTTTCTCACACTTTGGCCTTGTGAGACTTGGGTGCACTTCACACGTGCTGACAGCAGGTGGCGGCCTGGGGCGGCAGTGAGGACCTGGGGACTGGGGAGGTGGGACAGGGTGGATGAGCGCGTCCCCCGCGTGGCCGACACGAATCCTGTGGGGGGATCATTGCCACACTCAATAGTTTTCCGGGAGCGGTCAAGGTAGCGGCGTATCTTCCGAAGACTCGCACGGCCTCTAGGCGAGCAAGGGCGCATCCCCAGCCCGAGTCTACAGCTGGGTGTTCTGTTCACTTTTGCTTTAAATATTTCATGGGCCCCTTTGCTCCAGAGGCTTCAGAGGAAACGCACGCTGTGTCCTTGTCAGCAGCCTGGATCTCCTTTCAGAGCAGGACGCGGCTGCTTCCACTCAAATCAGAATGATCGGTCCTGTCAAGCAGAAGCTGGCTGTCAGGAGTTTGTGTTTCTAAAGTATTGCCTGAAAATGAAATTAACTGAGCACTCTCGCAGTGCGGGAGGGGACGCAGAGGGACGGACGGGCCGTCAGAGGGCACAGCCAGAGTGCTGGCCCCTCCCCTCCCCATGCGGGATCCCACGAGTCTGGGTTGGGCAGGGCATGCTTCTCTGGGTCTGCAGCACAGACCCCAGCCAGTGCCTGCTTGGCCAAGCCAGCTACAGGGGGGACTCCCCAAACTGGGCCCACAGCTACACGTCTGGTCCGAGAATGCCTGCCGGGGCCTCTGGTCCCTGGGGACCTGGGGGTGGGGGACGTCTGCCCAGGTGGACTGAAGTGCCCAAGCCCTGAGATAAAGGGGAGAGCTGTGGACCCCTCCTTGTGCCTCAGGAGGGAACAGCTGGACGTGTGGCCACCACGCCCACCCTGCAACGTCCACCTCTGCCCAGAAGTCCCTGCAGCTGGATCTCCAGGAGCTGATCAGACCCACTGCTGCTCCCATGGCTCCACCAGAAGGGCCCAAGGCAGAAAGACAGGTCAGCTCACATGCTGGGGCACACACACACACGTGCACGCACACACACGCACACAGGCTCACGTGCAGACACATGGATGAAAGGGAGTGCTTCGGGCGAAGGAAGAGGACCCCAGAGGGAAGCCTGGGGATTGAGGAACGAATGAAGAGGGAGAGAAAGGGTAAACAAATAAATAGAAGCGAATGTTGTAAACAGTAATAATAAGTCGCACTGTGTAAAATGTAAGTAGATTTAAAACACAGAAGAGCAGGGGCTTCCCTGGAAGTCCAGTGGTTAAGACTCCACGCTTCCAATGCAGGGGGCGTGAGTTCGATCCCTGGTCAGGGAACTAAGATCCCGCATCCCGCACGGTGCAGCCAAAACAAAACATAGAAAAACAATACGTGTGGGGCAGGGGTGAGAACCGCGTCCTGGCGTGGCCGCCCAGGAGGTGACAGGACAACAAGCTAGACTTTAACGAGTCAGAGACACACGTAATCCCAAGGTGACTCCTGACAGAATGGTAAGTTATAACTGGCCAGCTAATAGAGGATAAGCCTGGACTAAAAAAGAACCAATGAAGAAATGGGGAACAGGTGGGAAAAACCAAGACAAACGTAGCGTGGTGGATCTGAACCCAAATAATTAAGCTAAGTGTGAAAGAGCCGAATGTTTCAGTGACAAGGTAAGGCTTTTGTCAGACTGGATCTGGTGGGAGACACACCCTAAATATAAGAGAGCAGACATGCGTGACCCCAGAGAAAGCTGGCAGGGGCGCGTCACCACTCTAGCGCATGTGTGTGGGGACACGGAGGCCAGGGCCCTGCTGGAGACTCAGGGGTCCCTGCACAGAAGATGGGCACCCACCACAAGAGTCGCTCCCAGCCCAGCTGGGAACCTCAGCTCGCAGTCCCAGCATGCGGGAAGAAAAGCCACAGTGCCGACGGCAGGAAGGATCCAGCGGGCAGGACATTCAAAACATCTCCCTTCGTAGCTGACAGACGTGCAGAAACACGAGCGCGGCTTGAATGGAACAGCGGCCTCACCGGCGCAAAAACAACTGTCCCCGAGGCATGACGGCAGCCAGACCTGCAAACCGGTGGCTACGCAGGCAGGTTTTCCTGCCGTGAAGTCATCCCACCCTCTCGGGACCACCACATCTGATGGCAGGTGTTAGTTTTTAATTTGTTGTCAGGTTTATGTAGCTACTTTTTAAATTTTAGGCTTTTGCCACCCTCTTTCACGCGTAAAATCGCTACCGGTTTTCTTTTGCTCGTGAACGGGTCCCACATATGACAGCTGCCTCCTCCACCCCTCACCTGTGCTTCACCTGGGCTTTGTTTACGGCCACAAGTGTGCCAAGGTGGGTGTGACCGCAGAAGGCAAGGGACATGGTTTCCCTTTTCTTACTATTTCAAGCACTATGGTAATGCGCGTCCTCATGCGTCCGTGTGTGTGCGTGTGTGTGCGTGCACGTGGGCGAGTATTTCTCTGGAACAAATACTGGAAACAGCAAGCACCGCTGCGTGGAGAACGGGCGTGTCTGTGGGTTCCCGCCCAGACACCTGGAGGTCAGGGGCAGAGAGTAGGGCCTGGGCTTCCCAAAGCAGAGCGGTGAGTGAGGACGGGCCCAGAAGAAAGGCCGGCCGGGGAAGCAGAGCCAGAAGTATGGGGGCAGGGAGACGGGTGTGGGGAGGTCAGGGTCTCCCCGCCGGGAAACGAAGGTGTGCGGGACGACCCGCCGGCTGGTAGGGGCTGACCCCAGGGGAGGACACAGTCTCCTGCCTGCCACTTGGTAGCCAACCACACCAGACCAGAGACCTGAACACGGAAGCCGCCCACGGGGTCCCCGGGTCACTGTGAGACACCAAGAAGAGGGACGGGCAGCAGGACACCGAGGGAGGCTGAGTCTAAGTGGGTCACGTGGTCAGCTGTGTGAATACGGCGGCCTGGGCCTCCCTCCTAGCAGAGCGGCTGGCCCTCCCCTCTCCCGGATGCATTCTCGTCTGAGGACCCGTGCTTCCCGCCCTGCACGTGAGCCCGGGACTCTGCCTCGGGTCCCTCCTCACCTCTCCACCTGCGGCCCCGCGGTACGCGAAGGCCCGTGCTCCCAGCAGAGCCTTTTCTCCCACGCCCGGAGCCTAATCCGCCAACCCGCTCAGTTGCCCGTCTCCCAAGCTTTCCCACACCCCACCCTGCCCGACGTCTTCCCTGCACCCCTGGGCCAAGCCCCCATCAGGGCTTCTGGATTATTCCCAGAGCCTCCCAGGCCCCCACCCTCCCCCTACAGTCTGCCCTTAATGCAGTGACCAGAAAGACCCTCCTAGAACTTAACTCAGATGATACCCCTCTGCCCCCGTCCCCTACGTTTTCCCAGTTCTCAGAGTCAGCACCTACATCCTCCCTGCGGCCACGGGCCCCACATGAGGCCCAGGCGCCCACTCCAGCCACACTGGCCCCGCCGTGCCTGCAGCCATTGCTCACACCTCGTCCTGCCCAGCAAGACCATTCCCAGCCCCAGGCTGGCTGTCCTGCTGACCCCCCGACCCACGGAGCCCCCAGCAAGCCCTCGGTCTTCTCTAGCTTGGACGCAGCCTCCCTGCACAGAGCCCTGGTGGCTCCTTCACCTTTACCCCAGCACGTAGAGCCCCACCCCACCCCCCGCCCGCCGAGAGCAGGTGCTCGGGCAGGTTGTGGGGAAGGACTGGACCCAGCCCCCCTGCTGGAGACCCTCCTGACCTGCCCCTCACCCCACCCTCATCATGACCTTGTCCCTGCCTGTGCAGCAGTGCAGGGGCCAGATTCCCACCCCCACCTGTCCTCAGTCGCCAGGTGGGAGAAGATGTACTCACCCTTCTGGTGGCCTCTGCGGGCAGTGTGGTCCCAACGCAGTGGCAGCTGTGGGCAGCCAGGTGGGTTCCTTCCTGCTCCCAGCAGGGGGTGGGGTCTGCGGCCAGGGCAGCAGAGAGGGAGGGACAGCATCAGCGAGATGGGCCTGTACCAGGGATGACCTCCCGGGTCTCCCAACAGAACCCTCAGTGAAGAGCCCCGGGCTTCAAGCTATGGGACGAGCCAGGACCTGGGGCCGGAGAGGTTGGCTGTCCAACCCCAGCAGGTGGCCCAGCGGTGCGGGGGTGAGAGACCCCGGCTGTGGACTGGGCAGCTCCACTCTACCCCTTATACCTGGAGCCCCGTTGTGGGTCCTCTTCTGCCTGAGGCTCCCTGGGGCTGCCTCTACTGCCCCAATCGGAGCCTTCCTCTCAGAGGTCCTGGAGCATCTGCCCGGCCTCCCCGCATGCCAGCATGGGTTCCACAGTTTGACGGAGCAGAGAACCTTCTGTGGCCCCATCAGACCATCCAGGCAGTGCTGGGGTATGAATATTTTATCGGGCCGTGCAAACATGCCAGGCTGCATTTGCAGCTGGGGGATGACGGGCAGAAAGAGGGAGCTAATACCTCGTCTCTGCATAAATCACTTCCGGTCCTGCTGCAAGGGCAGGTGGGGGCACCTGGGGGCCACAGTGGGAGCAGGACCCCAGCATGTGACATACCCCAAGGGGCTGCAGCCTTTGAGGTCAGGGAGGGCCACACGAGAACGGGGCAGGCGGCTAGGAGGCCAGTGTCCTCACCCCAGTTGGGGTGCTCTGCACAGCCCATCCTTCCCAGGTGGCTATGGTCACTGCTGTGCAGGAGGTGTCGACAGTGCAGCGGGCTCTGCCAGCTCTGAAACAACATGCACAGAGTCCTGAGGCCCTGAAGCAGGTGTAGCTGGGTTTCCTGCTCCCCAGTGGCCTGCCGGGCCTGCCCCTCAGAGCAGGGCTGCGAAGGTGTGACCTTCAGGAAGGCCTGGTTCAGTCCCGCTCTTGGCCAGGTGACCAGGGCCGGCTGACCAGCCTCGTGAGCCCTGCTGTCCCCATGCATAAAATGGGCGGAGGGCACCCGAGGATGGTCCACGCAGACTCCCCAGCGGCTACTCCTCCTCCGGGGCAGTGAACGCCCTTCTCTCTCCATCTCCACTGGAAGAAAGTGGGAAGGGAGCAAGGACGTTTCCCAGGAAAACAAGTGTCTGCTCTTCCCACTGAAGACACCCTTCCCGTACCGAGCACCCAAACATATTGGAAACGTACTTCACAATATTTTTAAAGCACGGCCAAACTGGCCACGCGCAAGGGAAGCAGTGGGAACCCAGAAGCAACTCGGTGAGCATGCACTGGGGTCAGAGGGCCCTTGTGACCTGAAGCCCAGGTTGCAAAAGGCCCTAGTGAGGGAAGGGAGGCCTGGAGCCTGGGCAAGGATTGGGGTCCAGACAGAGACCCCCACACAATACCAGGTGTCCCAAAGGACCACACACTCAAAGGAAAACCCTACCCCCAGAAGGATCTGGGTGAAGCAGGAAAAGAAAGCAGTCAGAAGAAGGAGAGAAGACAGAGGTCTGCCCTGAGGACTATCACAAGAAGCCCAGCTCACACAGCTGCAGGGCCAGCAATCACACCACCTCGAGGCAAACCAAAAGCCCAGACAAAGGTGTAGTGCAATGTGGTCCCAAGTTGGGGGTCACTTGCTTAAAGAAATGAAAGAAGGCATTGGAAATAGGTGGGCAAGAGATATCAACATTGAGGAAGCAGATATGGAAAAAGTTATAGAAATAAAAAAGGATAAATGAAATAGAAAACACAGTGAACAGACTAAACAGCAAATTAGATGCAGATGTGTGTAAAATTAGTGAACTGGAGACCATATTCAGAGAATCACCCAGAATGCAGCACAGAGAAAGAAAAGAGAGGAAACAGTCCCTTGTTGGTAGTTAGCATTTCATGTGGAGTAAAAGGCTGCATGTGGCCTATCCGGGCTCCAGAATAAGGAAGCAGGTAAAACGGGGCTAAGGAATGTTATGAGATTGTGAGCAAAAAAGACGTCATTCATCTGGCTCCAACATTTTAGTGGATGTAAGCAGGGTAAACATGGAGAAAGTCATGCCTAGATACACCATGCTGAAACTGGAAACTTTCAAAGACAGAAAGAAGATTATAAAAGCAACAGAGAGAAAAGAAACAGAAACACAATTAAATAAAAATGAGACTAATGTCTCAACAGCATCAGTGGAAGCATAAGACAGTGATCTTTTTAAAGGCGGGGGAGAAAATAACTTTAAACCAAGAATTGTTCCTCCCATAAGACTGTCTTTCAAGAATGAGGGCAAAACAAAAACACTTGTAGTTAAACAAAAACTAACCACGATGAGATACCTGGGTCCAGGTTTACTCTCCCACCTAAAATAACTATAAAGCCAGACAAAATAGGAAATAAATCTTTTTTAGACACTGGACACTAGGAAGAATTGGATAGTGATCTCTGGGATCCCAGGAACAAGTGAGGTGAGCCCTGCAAGTCCCCCTGGCTTACTGTCCTGCCAAGTTGGAGACTGAGTTAGGAGTTGGGAGGCCAAGGCAATTAGAATGTGCAGTGCTGAGTACAAGAGAAGAGGGGGGGGCTACAGAGAGGGGGAAGGGGAGGTAACTGCAGGGGGTCCCCCCACGTCCAGGGCTAAGGTGATCTGTGCACACATGTGGAGAAACTGTCTGTACCCAGGAAAGGGGCACTGCAAGGGGTAGGCAGAACAAACCCAGGAGTTCACACAGGGCCAGGGTAGTTCCTGTTTCCTCTAGCCGGACAGCAAAGACCTCCTAACCGATGGTGGGGGGTGGGGGCTGGTCATAGGGGCCTTCACAAGGGTATCCCCTCAGCAACAGGGCTAAATTAGCCCCAGATGAAAGGACCCACATTAATGAAGCTTCAAAGCAAGCCTCAGAATGACCCCAACAAAACCCCCAAATAGTTAAAGTAATATCGATAGTTCAGCACCCAACAATATCAACCCTACAATGTCTGGGGTTCAATTTAAAATTACTGCCCATGGAAAGAAGCAGGAAACTGCGATCCATAACTAGGATCAAAGTCTACTGACAGAAACAGACCCAGAAAAGACATAGATGATCGAATTAGTATCTGAGGACATTAAAACGGGTTTGATAACTGGATCCTGTATGTTCAAGAAGGTAGAGGGAAGTATGAACATGAAGGGGCGATTTTAAAAAAGACCAAACCAAAGTTCTAAAAATGAAGAAAACATGATATCCTAGAGATAAGATAAAAATCCATCTGACAGTCCTGAGTCCTTTAATGAGTGTGAATTAATTGGCAGCATCCCTTTCTTTATTAATGGCACATAAAAGAGTGGTGCTGTCCTAAACTAAGTGAAATATGGCCATAGTCTATCTCAACCTACGTGGCATTTACTTATCCCCTTTAAGATATAACTGGCGGGCTGCCCTGGTGGCACAGAGGTTGAGAGTCCGCCTGCCGATGCAGGGGACGCGGGTTTGTGCCCCGGTCCAGGAAGATCCCACATGCCGCGGAGCGGCTGGGCCCATGAGCCATGGCCGCTGAGCCTGCAAGTCCAGAGCCTGTGCTCCGCAACGGGAGAGGCCACAACAGTGAGAGGCCCGCGTACCGAAAAAAAAAAGATGTAACCTGCACTTTGCTTGTTTGTTTATTTCTTTTTCACTTTAGGGTCATGTTGGGAGCAAGAAGGAAAGTAACCTCCCTCCTTGACACTTATTCACTCCAGTGGGTGCTGAAGGGTCTGAGTAAACCCCAGGCTATGTAAAGCGGGGACTCTACACAAGGCTCTGCGGGAGAAGGGGAAGGTGGAGTGAGACAGGAGCTTCAAGGCAAGAAGTCAAGTTTGGCTGAGGAGGATGGAGAGCTTGGGCTGGGCTTGGATGAGGACTACTTGACCAGTGAAAGGTGGGGCTTTCAGGTGAGAGACCTGGCCTCCACCAGCCCCAGTGTGAACGAGGAAGGGCACCCTCTGTGTGGCCCAGTCCCGCAGGTACACAAATTAGCAAGTGGGCAACGCCTTTGAAGTGAGGAGCTACCAACCCCCTGGCCCATCAGGGAGCTGCCGGCGAGGGGGAAGTCAGCGGGGGCACATGGGAGAGCAGGGAGCGTGGCCTCTGTTCCAGAGCAGCAGGAGGAAGCCACTCCCGGGGGAGATACAGTGCGTGAGCTCGTGGGTCTGAGGAGAGAGACTTCCAGGCAGAGTGTCACGAGGGCTAACTGGTTTCTCCTAGCTTCGTAAAATAAAGTATGGATGAAATAATGAAGGAACTTTCTGGTCTTGAGCAAAATTTGGAGGAAACATAAAGGAGTCAGGATTTGGCTAGATTCAGTGTTGTTTCTTACGTGAGTCCTTAAACCAGCAAAATGTGCTCAAAGCAAGAAAACGCCCTGTTTACAGACTGAGTGTGTCCCCTGCAAGTTCACATGTTGGGCTCCTAATCCCCAGTGTGATGGTAGAAGATGGTGGAGACCTTGGGAAGTGATTAGGGCATGAAGGTGGAGCCCTCACGCGAATGAAATTTGTGCCCTTCTAAGGGGCTGAAAAGACCGGAGCTCTCCCCTTCCACCAAGTGAAGACACAGCAAGAAGACTGCTGTCTATGATCCAGGAAGCAGGTTCTCACCAGACGCTGAATCTGCCTTGACCTTGGACTTACTAACCACCAAAACTGTGAGAGATAAATTTCTATTGTTTATAAGCCACCTAATCTATGCTGTTCTGTTACAGCCGCCTAAACTGATTGAGGCATGACCCACGGCAAAGATCGAATTCAGAGGCTAGCCAGTGAAACACGGCCCTGGGCAACAATCAGATTGAGTGTGGCTTTCATACCATTTACTGAGCCTGCAGAAGGACTGAAGGCTGAGAGGAGTGTCAGGACATCTTTCGTCCAGTGGAGCAAGCCCCCCCACCATAAGATGCATAGGTAATCCACAAAGTTTTTAAGAGCATTGTAGTGCCAGAAGCACTGTCACTTGCAATAAAAGGGACAGTTTAAAATGAAAAGAGGTATCTGGGACATCAACCACCTATGCTCAGGAAGCAGGTTAAGAAAGGTGCTCAGGGGCAAATGTGGGCCATTTCTCCTGGAAAAGGGAGAATGACTTTGAGAGTCAAGAACACGGAGGCAGAGGCAAGGACAGAGGAAAGCCCTTCTAAGGAGAGCACTCAGCCCTAATCAAGGTGCGTCTCCTGCGTCTTGAGCAGGGGCGCCAGTGCCCTGGCAGCTGGATTTCAGCTGTGTGGATCGTGGCTCCTGTGTGTCCTCACTTCCTGGCGCTTTGATTAGGAGTGTCTATCCTGATCATCCTTCCTCCCCAGTAAGCTGGGTGTGGAACAGAGAATTTGACCCTTTTAGTTCACAGATCTCCAGATCAAGATCAAGGGAAACTGCACCTGAGGAAATATCTCAGAAATAAACTGGAAGCTGTCGACTGAAAAAAAAAAAAAAAACCACAGCCTAAAAGTTGAGAATTATGTTTTTTGTTTGTTTGTTTTTAAACAGTATGACACTTTTAAAAAAAATTTTATTTATTTATTATTCTATTTTTGGCTGTGTTGGGTCTTCGTTTCTGTGTGAGGGCTTTCTCTAGTTGTGGCGAGCAGGGGCCACTCTTCATAGTGGTGCACGGGCCTCTCACTGTCACGGCCTCTCTTGTTGCAGAGCACAAGCTCCAGACGCGCAGGCTCAGTAGTTGTGGCTCACGGGCCTAGTTGCTCCGTGGCATGTGGGACCTTCCCAGACCAGGGCTTGAACCCGTGTCCCCTGCATTGGCAGGCAGAGTCTCAACCACTGCGCCACCAGGGAAGCCCGAGAATTATGTTTTATTTGGTGGCATACTGAGGACTTAAGCCCAGGAGCCAGCCTCTCAGATAGCCCTGAGGGACTCCTCCCAAGAGGTAAGGGAGGAACCTAGATGTATAGGACTTTTTGTCAAAAACAAGCAAACAAACAGGTAGTCAGAACTTCAAAAGATTACTGTTAAAGAAAGACATCTCAAGTTAATGATTTAGTGCTTTACTATGTATGGGAAGATGCAAGAGTCTGGGCTCATTGAAATCATTCCTTTGATATGCACTTTAGCTATCTGGGGCCAGTATCCTGCTTTTTTCCATCCCAAGTCCCCTCAGGGTGCACAGTCGGGCGGCTACAGTGGCTTGATGGCCGCAACATTCTTTGTTTACTGGTATGGCAGGGGACATTCTGTGTCCACAAGGCACTTTGTGGACCTGCACTTGTTTTATATGATGAGACTCTGGACTTAAGCTGATGCCATAATGGGATGAGACTGGGAGGGGGGGTCGATTGGGGGAAGCATATATATCACACATGGAATGGACCTGAATACTGTAGTCTGAGTGTGGATGTGACATACTCTATTTTTCAAAAGTGGTCACAGGAGCGTCCAAAGCCACATGAAGAAACTTGCCACACCCTTGTCCAGACGTGGGGCTACTTCTCCACCTTACAAACAGTCCGATGAGGCAATAGAACAGGTGTTCATGGTTTGCCTGAGATGGACGTATAGGAGAAGACACATGAGTGAACGCAGGGAGCCTGAAATTGACCCAGTGGAGGAAAGCACGCTTTACTAGAACAAACAGATTTGGAAAGTGACATGAGGGGCTATATTTTCTAGGAGACTCCTCAATAAGGTCAAGCTCTTCAGATTTATGGTATTTTAACTATATTCTATTCGTCTGCCACTTACAAAGTCTTCAAAAGTGACCTTGAAAGTTTTGAAGTATTTCCTTAAAAGATCTGTGTGCCCTCAGGCTGGGTCACGGGCTTCCTTTACTCCATTCCAGTGACAGTGTGCTGTGGCCATCACTGCCCCATCATCGACAGTCTTGACTACCCAGATGGACGAGAGGGTCAGCGGCCCATCGCCATCCAGGAGCTTGGGTTTTTAAAGTTCCCCTTCTGTATAAATACTCTCTCTGTTTGTTTGCACAAATGCTTTGTTTCAGGTAGAACCCCCATAGGAAAATAGATGTCAGAGAAGGTCTCCAGCCCAGTCAGAGGTCAGAGGGTTACAGCAGGCCCCTGAGTGTCCCAACTCCTGGCCCGAGGTCTCCCAGGGAATGTCAGAAGGAGCCCCTAAAGGGATCCAGGACCTGGGACCACAGATGAAAACTCCCGGAAAAGGCAGCCGGGGAGGGGAAGGCCCAGCACAGTCAGGGGTCCTCTGAAGGGGAAGGACCCTTGGCTGCCGGGTGGCCTCCCTGCAAGGCCACCAGGATCCAGCCATCGGAAGCTGTGTGAACCACTCCTGAGCCTGGGCTTAGCCCCGCAGCCAGGTCAAGAGCCCCACAACTGCTCAGCTCCAGTTTCAGGACGGGGAGGTCATGAAGTAGTACCTGGGGGTTGCAGTGGGTGCTGCATGGGTAGCGGAGGGACAGAGATGGAGCAGGTGAGGGGCACACGGGGGTGGGGGGTGCCTGTGTGTGTGGGAATGCATGGTGAATGTGTGCAGAGGTGTTAATCCGTGTGTGTGTGGGGGGGTTAATAGCTTGAATAGTGGCCCCCAAGTTCATGCCCACCCGGAACCTGTGAATGTGACCTTATCTGGAAACAGGGTCTTTGCAGATGTGATCAAGCTACGATCAAGTATGAAGTCATACTGGAGCTGAGTGTCCTGATGAGAAGAGGGACATCTGGACAGAGAGACACAGATGCAGGGAGGAGGTCATGAGAAGATGGAGACAGAAACTGGAGTGATGCTGCTATAAGCCCAGGAGCAGAAAGGGACACCTGGAGCCACCAGGAGCTGGAAGAGGCAGGAAGGATCGTCCCGCAGCCTCCAGAGGGAGTGTGGCCCTGTGGCTCCTGGATTTGGGGCATCTGACCCCCATGGGTGGAGGGGCTGGGGGTCCAGCCTGCTTAGGGCCGGGAAGACCCCCCTGGGACAGAGGCGGGCTTGTGGCAGGGGTGGTGGCCTGTGACCGGCCAAGGCAGGTGGCCTGCGATGCCCAGCTCACTCCTTTATTTTGTTGCTGAACCCAAGTCCCTGTGCCGGGCACACAGTGAGGCCAGACAAACCGAAATGTAAGAGTTTGGATCAGAGAAAGGTTAATCACAGGGCTGAGCAAGGAGAGTGGGTGGCTCGTGCTTGAAAGACCCAAACAGCGACGGCTTTCAGAGAAGGGTTTTTAAAGGCAACATTTGGGGTGAGGCCTGCAGGGTGTGCGGCTTTCTTCTGATTGGTTGGTGGTGAGGTCACAGGGTGGTCTTCCAGGAATCTCAGTCATCGCCTTCTGGTTCTCACCGGTCTGGGGGCTGTGTGCTCGTGGCCATCATGCAGTTAACGTCTTCCATCTGGTGGGGATTTTAGTATCTGCAAAACCGCTCGGGAACGTACGTCAGACACTGTTTATCTAGGTACCTCAGAGAAGAACTAAGGATTCTGTGGCTGCCGTATGGCTGCTGTATTGTTTAAAATGTCACCACTTCTTCTGACTCAACTGCTCTTTTCTGTTACTACGTGTTCACATCCGTTCAAGCATTAATTCTTGATCCAGGATTTTGCGACTCAGGGGAGGCCTGGGAGACCACAGCTTTTCTTTTCAGGCAAGAGGCAGGTGGAGGACATGGTGGGTGGGGTCTGTCCCGGGAAGGCCCCAGAGGGTGTTGCTTGGTTACAACGTCACTGTCCCGGAGGAACACCACGAGCCCCCGCCCCCTGTCACAGGGCTGCGTCAGGGAGATTGCTCCACGTCGGGGACGAGCAAACCCAGGAAGTGGGGGAGAAGCCGTCCTGCGGTGGGGATGGGACCATCCCGAGGCCCCATCACCCCTGCAGGCAGAGTGGACCCCACCCCAGACGTGCTCGGCTGCAGAAGAGGGAACAGTCAGGCGTTCCGGTCGTGGGGGAGGGGACTGTCCTTCCAGAAAGACAGGAGACGGAGGTAAAGAGGGAGGGTTCATGTGGGTGTCCCAGGAAGTTCAAGTGTGAGAGTCTGAGGGGGTGGTCGCAGATGAGACATGGTGGAGACCAGGTCAGCGAGTTGGGTGCCTCCCACCCCGCCCCCGCCCAGACGCAGAGGAAAGTAAGCGCCGTGAAAGTTCTTAGGGACACAATCCCACACGAGTAAGGACTGTAGACACTTGTGAAGAATAAACAGAAACAATGTAGATGGAAGAGAAAATAAACAAAGACCTACTGGGAAGATTTTCCCTGGGCTGAGAAAGGCCCTGTTCATGCAGATGGAATGTGAACTGCGTTGCTTTAAAGAGTCAAAGCAGAGAAAGACAGACCTGTGCTGGGAATGTGCGGATTACAGGAGCTCCAAAAACATCCCGCATGGGTCCAGTGAAGGAGAAAAAGACCAGAGAAGGGAACCAGCTCATCAACAGGTGCTGCAGTCCGCCCGGCGGCCCTCCCCCCGCGTGTGTGCCGTGCAGGGGCCTGTGGGGGGGCTGGGTGTAGCGCCCCGGCCACCCCTCCCGGCTGGGGACCCAGCAGGTGGCCCAGTGTCTCCCCCTCTGCAGGTGAGGGGATTACAGCTCCTACTCGTGACGTTGCTGGAACACGAAGTGAATTCCTCCCATGAGGATTTGGCAGGTGCCCATCACATGGTAGATGCTCCCCTGCAGGGCCAGTCCTGGGTTATTACATTATTGTTCTCTATAAGAACGAACCGGCACAAGGTAAGCTTCAGTGGCCTGAGAGTTCAACCAGCTCTGGTTCTAGAAAACACACTTCCCAGCCGGTGTCAGATGTGACCCTCTAAGTTTCAAGAAACAGGATGCCCAACTCAAACTGGTCTCAACATGAACCTGCTAATAAATCCTGCCTGCTGCGGCAGGAAAGGCCAGAGCAGATCAGGCTTCAGGTGTGATGTGGTTAGGTTTCCAGACCCATCCCTGCAAATACCTGTTAATGCAGCCCTCCACCTGTCAGGCTTATCCTCCGGGTAGCTGCCCTCATGATGTCAAAGTAGCTGCTAGTTCCAGTCTTCACACCCACATCCAGGGCCTGAGCGTGGGGTGGGGTCTACCTCTTCCCGCTCTTCATCCTCAGACCCAGGAGACCAGGAGCTGCTCTCAAACTGCATCCCTTACCCCTGAGTCCAGGTGAAATTTCCTGTCTCTGCTGAAAACAGCCCCTGGTGCTGTTGTGTCCTGGCGTGTTCCCAAAAGCCTGACCTTTGACTTTTGACCCAGCTGCACAGTTCACACTAGGAGAGATTTTGCTTCTTCTCCCTGGAAGCAAAGCTGCGGGGACCCACGCAAGGCTTTCAACCTTGCTGGTGTCTTCACCGACACTTAACTACTTTTACATCATAGGAAACAAACATCCTTTCTTTTTTTAAACGTTATGAAAGCAGCATATCAGGGTGCAAAGAGCCCTAGAATGTTCAACTGGAGGGGAATCCTCAGTGCAAAGAAGAGAAGGCTGGGCCCAGGGAATAAACTGTGTCCTCAAGGTCAGGGCGGCAGGAATAGAAGAGGATCTTGCCCCAAATGAGCTCATTCGCAGGGACCTGTGGGCACAAGCCATTTCATGAGTCAGAGGCACCTGCGCCTTCCCTGCTTCTCACACTGAAAGGAGGAAGAAAGCCCGGGCTTTACGGAGGGCACACTGCGGGTGCTGCATGTTTGTCCCTGCAGGAACAGGGCAGGCACCTTGTTCCGATGAGCACGCCACGGGGACCCCACCCCCATCAGACTCCCGCGGGTCCAGGTCCTGGTCCTGGACGGGGTGGCAGGGCCACGTGGGTGGAAGAGGGTCTGGTCTGACTCCGAGATTGAAACTCCTCCCTGGTATATGCTGGCCAGCTCTTGCCTTGGCAGCTGTGTGAACCTGGCAACCGGAGCGAGAGAGGCCCATTTGACAAATTAAAGACGTGACGAAGGAAAGACATCTCTGGAAATTTCCACCCAGTCGCAGGGGACCAAATCCGGTCAGCCCCATCAGGGCGGCGAGCAGGTGGCCACGTGTTGCCAAGAAGCTCAGCGGGGTGCGTGTCCACTCGGAGGGCTCGGGAAGCCAGTGCTTAGCAGGCTTAGTTTTTAAACACGAGACACGTTCAAAGACAGAACTCAGAAGACATGTTTGTCTTAAAAATTATGACTCACTCTCTCTGAGCTCTTTGCTGTGCAAAGAGGTCGGATGGAATTGAATCAATGGCACAGTTTCCCTCAGCGTGTGCCACCTTAAGTTATTATTTATGTTTGCAGATCTGGGCATTTTCAAAGTCCATTTATCACTTTAAAGCCCAGAGAGAACTTTTACACACTTTGGGGGTAAAAGCAAGAGGCAGCACTGTGGCCTAAAGCTCCTCCAGCCCTGTTCCCATGCCTGTAACACTGACAATTCACAGATTTTTACCAAAAAGCCAAAGTTCCAACTTCTTGGATCGTTTGTGCTTCCGCCCGCGGCTTTATCGAGAACACAAATAAACCGCCCACTTTTTTTTTTTTTTTTTTTTTCCCGGTACGCGGGCCTCTCACTGCTGTGGCCTCTCCCATTGCGGAGCACAGGCTCCGGACGCGCAGGCCCAGCGGCCACGGCTCACGGGCCCAGCTGCTCCGCGGCATGTGGGATCTTCCCGGACCGGGGCACGAACCCGTGTCCCCTGCATCGGCAGGCGGATTCTCAACCACTGCGCCACCGGGGAACCTAAACCGCCCACTTTTAAAGCGTGGGATGTGATATGTCCAGGCTTGTGAGTCGAGCACTGGAGCCAGGATCGTGGACGCAGTCACCCCAGAGCTTCTCCCCGCCCCTGAAACCTCCCGTCCCCAGGCAACACCTACCCACTTCCTGTCACCACGGTTACGCTGTATTTTCTAGAAGTTCACATAAACGGAGTCATCAGCACGTTCACCTTTGGGTCTGGCGTCGTCACATGACTCAGCACAGGCACTCCAAGGCCCCGCTGAGGGCCAGCCGTCTCCTCCCTTATGGCTGCTTGGCCTCCCCACCTACGGCTGCCCCATGTTCAGGGTCACCTAGTGATGGACACCAGGCCGAGGTCGGGTTTGGGGCGATTACAAAGCTGCTAAGGACGCAGGCTTTGTTTGGACGCCCGGGTCCCACGGAAGGTGTACCTTGAAAGTTAATTTGAAGGAAGAGCCGGGTGCTTCCCAGAGCAGCTGTGCCTGCTGTGCTCCCACCTCCCCGCCAGCAGCTGGCACAGTCGGCTTTTTTGCCTTTAGCCTCCTAGTGGGGTGTAGAGTTATCTCACTGAGCTTTTAATTTGCTTTTCCCAAATGAATGATAACACCTTTCCATGCGTTTATTTGCCATAGGTACAATGCTTGTTCTTTCCCGTAGTATACTTTGTTCTTTTTGTAAAAAAAGAAATTTTATTTTTGTAACAGTTTAAGATTTATAAACTGTAAAGATAATATAGCAATTTCCCACATACCCCCCGCATTTCCCCTGTCATTAACATCTTACATTAGTACGCTGTATTTGTTACATTTAATGAACCAATATTAATAAACTATTATTGATGAAACTAATAAGTCGTAGTTTATTCAGACTTCCTCAGTTTTCCTTGGGGTCCTTCTGCTGTCCCAGGACCCCATCCAGGTCCCCACGTGACGTGTAGTCATCACGTCCCCTCAGAGCTCCTCTGGGCTGTGACATTCCCTCAGACCTCTTGTCTTTAATGACCTTGACAGTTTTGAGGACCAGTCAGACATTTTTCAGGACGTCCCTCAGTGAAGACCACAGAGGGGAAGGGCCTGTCTCATCAGGTCCCCTCCGGGGTGCGTGCTGTCACGTGACCTGCACCGTGGACGCTGACCTCGGTCACCTGGCGCAGGTGTGTCTGTCAGGTCTCTCCGCTGTGCAGCTGCTCCCCCCTTCCCCACTGTCCTCTGGAAGGAGGTCGCCGTGCACATCCCGCACCCAAGGACGGGGGACGCTCCCCTCCCCTCCCCGAGGACGGAGTGTCTGCAGAACCACGTGGATTCTCCCGCAGAGCAGATTCTCTCTTCCCCCGTTTCCTTATCAATCACTCATCTATGTCCGTTTGGACCCGTGGGTATTTATTTTATGCTTCGGGCCATGATCCAATACGACTTTGTTCTGTTGCTGAACCGGCTCCAGCTCTGGTCCTTGGCAGCTCCTTCGGTTGGCTCTGCTGTTCCCCCGACACACCCATCCGTGGAGGCTGTTGTGTTTCGTTTCCGAGCACTTTCCTCCCTCTCTGGCACGAGGTGCTCGAGGCTCATCCCGGGCATTTCCTGCTCCTGTCCGAGAGTCGGCGTTTCTCCAGGGAGCCCGGGTCCCTTCCGTTGGAAGTGGTGTAAGGAACCAAGGTCTGGGCGCTGGTGTGCCGACCGCGGCTGCGGTGTGCTTGCTTCTCGGCCCTCTCGGCTGACAGCAGGGACATGCGTGTGTGTCCTGACCCAGGTGTACACAAGCACACCTCGTTTTATTGTGCTTTGCAGACATTGTGTTTTTTGGGGGTTTTTTATATTTTATTTATTTATTTTTGGCTGCGTTGGGTCTTTGTTGCTGCGCATGGGCTTTCTCTAGTTGCGGCGAGCGGGGGCTACTCTTCGTTGTGGTGCGCAGGTTTCTCATTGTGGTGGCTTCTCGTTGCAGAGCACGGGCTCTAGGCATGCAGGCTTCAGGAGTTGTGGCACACAGGCTCGGCAGTTGTGGCTTGTGGGCTCTAGAGCACGGGCTCGGTAGTTGTGGCGCACAGGCTTAGTTGCTCTGCGGCATATGGGATCTTCCCGGACCAGGGATCAAACCCGTGATCCCTGCACTGGCAGGGGGATTCTTAACCACTGCACCACCAGGGAAGTCCCAGACATTGTGTTTTTTACAAATTGAAAGTTTATGGCGCCCCTGTGTCAAGCCATTCTCTTGCCACAATTTTTCCAACAACATTTGCTCACTTTGTGTCTCTGTGTTACATTTTTCAAAACTTTTCGTCATTATTGTATTTGTTATGGTGATCAGTGACCTTTGACGTTACTACTACAGCCTTCTGAAGGCTCAGGTGATGATTAGCAAGTTTTATGAATAAAGCATTTTTAAGCTACGCACATTGGTTTTTATATACATAAAGCTATTGCACACTTAATAGACTGCAGTATAGTGTAAACATAACTTTTATACGCACGGGGAAACCAAAAACTTTGTCAGTCACTTTATTTCGATGTTCACTTTGTTGTGGGTGCCTGGAACCGAACCTGCAGTATTTTCGAGGTATGCCTGTACACGTACCTAACATTCTTCCATGTGTAGCCATCTGCACCCTCATTAAGCTAAACAGGAGTTCATACTGATGCCTCTAACTCTAATCCACCACCACATGGATCGTTTTAGCCTTCCCCCCTTCCTTAGGTGTAACCTCCCCCTCAAACAATGAGACACCTGGCTCCCACAATCTCATCCACTTAATTGTTTAATTCCAGTGTTGAAACCAAGCAGGACCCCGCAGGGCATTCCCAGGAACAGACCCCTGTGTTCCCTGTTTCTTGTTTGTAGAAAAGCCTTAGCCACCTAAGCCTCTCCTGACTTCCAAAAACCAAATTTAATCAGAAAAGTGAGAGGGACTTCACTGGCAGTCCGGTGGTTACGACTCTGTTTCCACTGCGGGGGGCACGGGTTTGATCCCTGGTCAGGGAACTAAGATCCCACATGCTGCGTGGCATGGCCAAAAAAAAAAAAAAAAAAAGAAGGAAAAGAAAAGTGAGAAAACGCAGAAACAAAGGAAAACAGTCAAGCAAAACAAAATAATAACACTTTAGCCATAAAACAATGTCAAGGACACTTCCTTTCTCCTCAAGGGCTGTAGATAATATCCTGATGAATATCCTTGGGCTGTTCTGCAGAAACTAAACCCCACCAGGTGGAGGAGGTTGACTGCAGGCTGACCACCAGCACGTAGACTCCAGACATGATGGAGTCAGAAAATTGATATTTGAGGTTCCTGAAATATCACCCTGTTACCTCACCACCAACCAGTCAGAAGAATGTCCCTGAGCTGACCATGCTCCCTGTGACCCTCACCCCTAATGTTGCCTTTAAAAACCCTTCTCTAAGGGCCATTGGGGAATTCGGGTCTTTTGAGCAAGAGCTGCCCATTCTTCTTGTTTGGTGTCCTGAAAATAAATGCTGTACTTTCCTTCACCACAACCTGGTGTCAGTAGATTGGCTTTGTTGTGCATCAGGTGAGTGGACCCAAGCTGGATTCAGTAACAGTATTCACGGACAGCAGTACCAGAATTGTTAACCCATGCCTGCAGGAAACAACTTTATCAAACTATGCATAGTTTCTTTGGCCTTTGGACTTACAGATTCCACTTGTCTATAACATTGGTCATTCCTAAGGAGGTCAGTGTCCCACCCTCCTCAGTGAGGATGCTTTATACATCTGTGATACAGTTAGATTGTTTCATCACATTCTGGATTCCATCCTGAGATTCCCCCAACCTCCTAAATGATCTTTTAACTTGCATACAATAAGGTGTACTCTTTGTGCTGTAAAGTTCTATGGGATTTGACAAATGCATAATGTCGTATATCCACCATTACAGTTTCATACAGAATAATGTAACCATGCTAGAAAAAAATCCCCTTTGCTTCACCTACCCAATCCCTAATCCCTCCTCACAAATTCCTGGCAATCACAGATCTTTTTACCATCACAAAATTTTCACCTTTCCCAGAACGTCATACAATCATAATTACATAGTGTGTAGCTTTTTCAGACTAACTTCTTTCACTGAGCAATATGCATTTAAGATTCATCTGGAATGCTTCTCTGTGGCTATTGAGATGACCACATGGTTTTTCTTAATTTCTGTCTGTTACTGTGTTGAATTACATCAATTGATTTTCAAATGTCAAACCAAGCTTGCATTCCTGGGATAAACCTCACTACATCACGATGTATTTTCCTTTTTACGTACCGTGGGGCTTGATTTTCTAACATTCAGCTGAGAATTTGTGCATCTACATTCAGTCAAGGAGAGAGTGAAGTGAATATTTAAAGTATTGAAAAAAAACCTCCACCAACCTAGAATTCTATGTCTGGTGAAATTATCCTTTAAGAGTGAGGGAGAAATAAACACTTTCTCAGACAAACAAAAATTAAGGGAATTCATTGTCAGCAGACATGCTCTACAAGAAAATTTTTTGTTTTTAAACTTCTTCAGGGAGAAGGGAATGATATAGGTCAGAAACTTGGATCTACATAAAGGAATGAGTGTTTAAGAAGGAATAAAGGTAAATTAAATCCTTTTCACACTTATTCTTAATTGATCTAAAATATAACTGTTTAAAGTAGTAATAATAACAATGTTTTAGGTGACTCAATATATGGATAAGTAAAACAGATGACAGCAGTGGTATAAGGGATGGGAGTGAAATTTGGGAACACTCTGCCATAAGGCACCGCCACTGTACGTGAAGCAGTACAGGGCTAGCTAAAAGTGGGCTTAGGTTAACCTTAGATAAACCTCACTAGGTCATGTTTTAATGTACACTGCAAACTCTAGGGCTAACACTTAAAATATTTTTAAATCAGAAAAATTGATATGCTAAGAGAGGACATAAATGGAATTATGTAAGATGTTCAATTAAAGCCGAAAAAGTAGAAAAAGAAAACCTCACATTTTGACAAGCTGTGTATTCACCTTCATCCTGGTTAAAATACTCACTAATTTCCCTATACATATTTTTCTGACTTGTGGGTATTTAGATATCTGTTTTTAGTTTCTGGATATTTGGAGGTTATCAAGTTTTGTTATTGATTCTTAATTGATTTCCACTGTGGTTGGAGAACATACTTTGAATGACTTGGATCCTTTAAATTTATTGAGAATTGTTTTATGGCCCAGAATACGGTCTATTTTTATAAATTATCTATGTGTGGCAAAAAGATTGTGTATTCTGCTGGTGTTGGGTGACATATTCTATAAATATTAATTTGGTCGATAGTATCATTCAAGTCTGCTATGCATTTAGACGTTCTCTGTCCATTTGTTCTCTCAGTTTTTGAGACAGGGTGTTGAAATCTCCAACCATAATGGTTGATTGGTCCACTTTTCCTTCTGGTTCTATCAGTTCTTTCTTCCTGTGTTTTGACACTTTGTTATTAGGTACATAAATGCTTAGGGTATTAAGTCTTCTTAATGAATGGATCCCTTTCTTATTACAGAATAACGCTTTTTATTTCTTTCAGTGTTCCTTGCTCTGATATCTACTTTGTCTGATGTTATGAGTCGCTCCAACTATCTTTTAGATAGCATTATCATGGTATGTATTCTTCCGTCCTTTTATTTCTAACCTATTTGTATCTTTACATTTAAAGCGTTTTTCCTGTTGTCAGCATAGTGTTTGGTCTTGCTTTTTTATCCAGTCTTACAATTTCTGTTCCAATTGGAATGTTTGGTCATTAGAGCCTCAATGTGATTATTAATATGGTTAAGTTTAAATCTATCATCTTACTATTTATCTTAAATTTGTCTCATCTGTTATTTTTTCCTTTTTTGCTTTCTTTGAGATTAATAGAGTTTTTTAATTTCATAGATCTTTTATGTTGGCTTATTAGCCATAATTCTTGTTTTTTTTTCTTTTATCTGTGGCTCTAGGGTCCATAGAACACATCCTTAATTTAACACAGTAATATTATGTTACAAGAGTACATTTCCACTTCCCCCTCCCAGCCTTTGTGCCATTGTTGTTATGCATTTTGCTTCTATGCTTGTGATAAACCCCATAATACACCCTTATTTTCTTTAAGAAGTCAGTTATATCTTTAGAGATTTTAAAAATACATCTTTTCTTTTTATCCATATATTTTCCACTTCTGATGCTTTTCATTCCTTTGTACTGATTCAGATTTTCCTTCTTCTCAGAGGACTTCCTTTAATATTTCTTATGATGTATGTCCACTGTTGTGAAGCCTTTCAGTCTTTGCATGTCTGAAAAAGTCTATTTCACCTCCATTTTTGGAAGACACTTTTCTTGGGTGTAGAATTCTTGGCTGAGTTATCTTTTGGCACTTTAAAGATGTTGCTCCGTTGTGTTCTTATTTGCACTGCTTCTATGAGAAGCCTGCTGTCATTCTTTTCTTTGTTCATCTGTGGGAAAGTGCTCTTCCTCCCTCTGGCTGGTTTTAAGATATTTCTCTTGGTCACTAGTTTTGAGCACTTTGATCATGATGTGCCTTGGTGTTATTTTCTTACTATTTCTTGTGCTTGAGGTTTATTGAGATTCTTGGTTCTGTGCATTCATGTTATTCAGATATTTGTCCTTGTACCTTTGGGGACTTTGGGGACAATATTAGAGGACTTTAACTTGTCACATAGCTCACTGTTTTCTATTCATTTTTTAGAATATTTTTCTGTGTTTCATTTTGTATAGTTTCTAGCACCGTATCTTCCAGTTCACTAATCTTTTCTTCTGCAGTGTCTAACCTGCTGCTCTTCCCCTTCAGTGTATTTTTCACCTGAGACATTTTAGTTTTCGTCTCTCGAAGTTTGACTTAGGTCTTTTATATCTTCCATGTCTCTCTTTATCATGCTTCCTGTTTTGTTCTACCTTCTTGAATATAAAAATAGAGTTATAATAATAGTTTTAACGCCCTTCTCTACTAAATCTGTCTTCTTTGTCATTTCTGGATGTTTCTATTGACTGATTTTTATCCTCGTTTTCAGTGGTATTTTCCTGCCTTTTTGCGTGCCTTGTAATCTTCTATTGGATGTCAGGTATCTTGTTTTCCCTGCATTGGATGTTTTTGTGTTCCTAGTTATTATGCTTCAGCTTGTCCTGGAATGCAATTAAGTGACTTAAGTTTCTCTCAAGACTTGCTTTCAACTTTTAATGCAAGATCAGAGCAGCCTTTAGCATAAGGGTTGCTTTTCTCCTTTATGGAGGCAAAACCCTCTGGATGCCCCATGAACTCTGCTCAGTGCCCCATGAATTATGAGGTTTTCCACTCTGACTGGAGGAAGCAAGCACCATTCCTTGAGCTGTGTGCACTCTGAGGGTTGCCCCCTCTTCTCCTTTGGCGGTCCTCTCCCTGGCCTTGTGTACTGTCCTCTCACACACACGGATCTGTGCTCACCTCAATTCTGGATGGGGATCCTCTGCAGATTTCTGGAATTTCCTCTGTGCAGTTCGTTTCAAAGTAGGACCCTGTGCTGTGGTTCCTACCCGCCTTCACCTCTTGGACTCCCAGATTTTTCATCGACGGGGAAACCTGTGGGCTCTGCCTGGACTTCCTTTCCCTGTGCTGCAGCAGGAACTCTCCTGCCCTGACCTTGGGCATTTCTGGGTCACACCTCTTTTGTTTCTCATCTCAGGGAACACTTATGCTTCCTGTTTTCCAGTGTCTGAAAACTGTTGCTTCCTAGATTTGTCTGTTTTTTCCATTGTTCCATGTGGGAGAGTAAGTCTAGGCTCTGTTAGTCCATCTGAACTGGAATTGGAAGTTGTCAGAGCTGGTCTCTTGAAAAACTTCCCAGAGGCCATCCTAAGTTTCACACAGTTATGGGACTTCCCTTTGGCATGTGGTACGTGTGGTGAGAATGTGTGTATGGGGTGTGGGATGTGTGTCTGTGTGGAGTGTGTGTGACGAGGGCTGCCTGGATGTCATTTTCCACAGAAATGGCTTTTGGTTCAGGCCTGATAATTTGCCTTAGAATCAGAGGGAAAGCCTGCTGACTCAGTGCACATTTCTGCAAGCTTTGTCTTCCTTGGCTGCACAGGTGCTCCCACCCCCATCCTAGCACAGGGCCCAGCGGGGCAGCTCACACCCACTGGGCAGAGTGGGGACAAGGGAGGTGGTCCATGTTCCAGACACGCCATGTGCAATCCTGGTCAAAGGGACCCTGTAAAATCAACATGCCAGGGTCATGAGGAAGGACAAATGTGACACGAACAGAAATTGCTTTTACTACAAAAGGATGGCAAGCTATTAAAACAAAATACTTACATTTTTATTTTATTCTTTGCTATTTTCAGCACATAAAGAAGGTCGTTAATTATTCCTTCTTTCTACCTCAGCCATGATTATCAGAAGCCATTTACCCAAAGCTGCGTGTTATCCAGATCTCACCCTTCGGCTGGCAGACAAACGCCACGTGGCTCATGTAGCCATCCACACTGCGGGGCTGATTCACCACTGCAGGGGCACCACCGTGAGCACCCGGCACGTCTGCCACTTCCTTCTCCAGGTGGTGGCGTGAGCCCATCCCTCGCCTGGGGCGCCACTGTCTTGTGGCCTGTGTCCGGAGTGGCTCTGGAGGAGGAGGCCACGGGGGAGTGACCCTGGAGAGGGGCGGGGGGCCACAGTGTCCCCAGGGCTTCATCTGACCATCAGCGCCAGGCCCCTCTGCAGGACGGCTGCCCATTTCACACTCCACCACCCCCGAGGTGTCCCAGCAGCCCACATCCCGGCCAGTTTCCCACACTTGCCAGTGAGCCAGGTGAAAAGCGCTGTTTAACCTGCATGCTGGTCCTCCAGGTCCCCCTTACTGCTCTGCTCACACACGTCCCTGACCACTGGGGCTGTGCCCTCTCTGCTGACGTGTGGGTGTTCTCACACCTGCAGTGCTCTTTGCTCTGACTGTCACCAGAACTGGGCGTCATGGTTAAAACAAACCTCTCCATGCACCCCAGTCCCACCTCTACTAGGGCCACTTTGACAGCAAACTTTATTTCCTTGAAAGGATTTTATAAATATCCTAGTGCACCAGTGAAATGGTGAATGTTCAAGGTGGTTAGTTCTTCACTGCTGTTCAGAAGAGAACTCGAAGCTCCTGTGTGTGGGTTTGGAGCTCTCTTCCAGGCTTTACCGAGGGAAGGGGGAGGTGGACACAGTCTGCCAGCAGCCACGCAGAAGACGAGGGGGCCATGGACGCGTGTGCCACCTGGCACATTTGGGGTGGATTCTGCCCCTGGACCCAGGCTGTCTGTCGGGGGCGGGGTTGGGACGGTGGGACCCGGGCAGAGAGGGGACAGGTGGGAGGGAGACATTCACCGCATCACCTTTTATACTTTTTGACATTTGAATTACGCAAATACACTACCTATTCAATAAAAGAAAGACAAAAGAAAAAACCTGAAAAACATAGGTTAAACTTTTAAGAAATCTTTGCAAGTTGGATTGTCAAAACACGGCCTTCTCATGACTTTTTTTTTTTTTTGCTGTACGCGGGCCTCCCGATGTTGTGGCTTCTCCCGTTGCGGAGCACAGGCTCTGGACGCGCAGGCTCAGCGGCCATGGCTCACGGGCCCAGCCGCTCTGTGGCATGTGGGATCTTCCCAGACCGGGGCATAGAACCCGCGTCCCCTGCATCGGCAGGCAGACCCCCAACCACTGCGCCACCAGGGAACCCCCTTCTCATGACTTTAAAGTGACTCTTTTTAGTTCTTGTTTTGAGCCGCCGCCATCTCCATCGTGTGCGCGTGTTTCAGCACGTGTGCTCCCCTTTTCCTCCTTGGTCCAGCAATGCTCATCAAACACGGGAATGCGCAAACACGTGCAGACACACCCACTGCCTGAGGACAGCAGCCCCACCTGGCGGCCCCACGCAGACCTATTCCCAGGGAGCCGGGGGCTGCAGTCCCCTGTGGTGCTCTTTGACCTAAAGATGTTTTCAGGTGAATGTAGGCACTCCCGACAGTCTTTTCCTCTGTGATTTCTCCCTTCGGCCTCCCCAGATCCATTATTGATGTTTATGTTAAAATTCGATTTACCTGGAGTTGTTTTCTGTGTGCTGTGAAGTTTGAGTCTACCTTCCTCTTCTTCCCAAGGGCTGAGCGTCCCACTGCTGCCCCTTCCCGGGGACGTGTGGCAGCCGCCTCCCCACAGCCCATCCCAGCTCCTCACATCAGCACCACTCTCTTCCCTGAAGCTGCTCTTCCGCAAACAGAAAGTAATTCCGTTACACACGTTTATTCGTAGACATGAGCTTTAGAGACAGCTTTCCGAGTTGAGAAAAACACATTCCTTGTATCCTGATGGACCTTGTACTGACTCTACAGATCCGTCCTGGGGGAAAGGCAGCTCGGCACCCCGAGCCTTCCCCTGGGCTCCGGGTACATCTTCTACTCACGTAAATGTCCGTCCGAAAACTTTATTGTTTCCCCATATATGTTCTGCACATTTCTTGTTAAGTTTATTTCTAAATATCTTATACTTTATTCTGGATATGTCCATACATATACATATTTTTTTAACAAGTTACTTTACTTAATTCTCTTATGATTCTAACATTTTTCCAAGTGTCACACTTGGCTCTCGCGGGTGGTCTAAATCTGCAGCCAATGGCAGGGGAGTAGCTCCGGTGTGGGCCACGGGACTTTCGGACTCTGCCCGGCGTTCCCGCCCGGTCACACGTCGGGGGCCCCGTCACGCCCTCTGCTTGCCACCGCTGCCTCCCCGGGAGAAGCCACAGCCCAGGGATGGGGCAGAGGCAGGAGTGGCAGACCGTGACCTCTGGGCTAACGGCTGCACCTTGAAGGCCAGGGCCCAGCTCCTCGACCTCTTTCGCCCTAGGTCCCTGCGGTCGCCTCCGGCACAGTGTCCATTCTTGCCCTTTCTGCTGCACGATGCTGGGTGGGGATGCGTCAGATCTGGGACAGGGGGAGAGCTGGTATGGCTCGAGCCTCGAGGGAGTGTGTCTGGGCAGCTGAGGAGGGGGGCTCTGGCCAGCGCTGCCCGCAGATCTGTCTGCGGTGATGGAAACGGCCCACGTCTGCACTGCCATTCACATGTGACCGAGGGCCTGAAACACAGGAACTGGACTTCAAGTACTGCTTAATGCACTTGGCGGGACGCACACAGCTAGTGGCCACTGTGGTGGACAGAGCAGGTCTGGGGATGACAGGAAACCTTAGACAGCCGGCTGGTCCAGGCAGGACCACAGTCGATGGGGCCCCAGCTGGGTTTGGGCTGAAGGAAGATCTGCGCACAGGATACCCCATGAGGAGGGCGGAGGGGACCCCAGTGGGGGTCGGCAGAGAGCAGGGACGCTGCTCCTCTGTCTCGGGCCACGTCTAGGGCCCCCAGGGGACCGTGGCAGGCCAGCTGGTCCTCAGGTTCCCCTCCGTGATCTTGTTGTGTCTGGATGGCCCCTGTCACAGCCCTCATGGGAAGTGTGGATTTGGGACCACCATGGGGCAGGGCGGGTTCTGTATACGAGCTGGTGGGGAGGCCGTGTCACCCGCCAGTGTTGACAGTGGGGTCCCCGGGGCACAAGGCCTGGGGTTGGAGGTGGGGACATGGCCCCGGCGGCCGGTCCATCCTCTGCTCCTCTGCCCTATTTGAAGAGGCGAGAGTCATTTTTCCAAGTTGAAAATGCAGCGTTCCCTGGCTAAATGCACGCAAGCAGCTCAAGAGAGACAGGACAGCACCGTGAGGGACATGGCTTCATCCCCACGTCCAGGGGCAAGCTGGCTGGTGTGCCCCACGTGGAGGTGGACGGTGGGGGCTGGGTGGCCACCCCCGCCTGTTCTCGCCCCCGGACCCGCTTCACTGCTTCCAGCCAGACAGAGCCCCGGAGCAGAGGCAGAGAGATAGTGGGACCCTCCCCTGGCTCCACGGCCGGACCCCCCTCTTGGACCAGGGCAGGGCAAGCAGAGCACAGCCATGGCCAGATCCCCTCGGAAGGAACCCGTGTGGACCACACAGGCCGTTCCATGCTGTGTTTCAACTGCTTAGCGAGGTCTTTTTACCTGAGAGCTGCCACCCCAACTGGGTCTCAGGAGGAATCAAGCGATGTCACACTCCACCTGGACGGGCCCCTGACCCGCAGCCAGGCTTCAAGGTCTCTTGTCACGGATGCCCGGCAGCCTCAGTGGGCCCGTCTGGTGCCGGGTGCCCAGAGACAGCCCCCCAGCTTCCGCTGGCGGCAGCCTAGCCAAGCAGGGCATAGCCCACACCCCAGCAGGACAGTCGTGCCCACAGCTGCCCCAAGAGAGCGAGAGAACTCGGGGCTGGGCCTTGCCCTCTGTGTGCCAGCGCCTCCCTGCACCGGGTGCCTGGAGAGGAGAGGCCCAGGGTGGTCAGAGCACCTTAAGAGGAAGCTGGGCCGGCCTGGAACCGTCTACAGTGGTCATGTTATGCCTCCAATTAGCCCAGTCGGCCTCCGGGCCCCATCACTACGTGTGGGTCTCGTGCTGCCTGTCCAGGACCCCCACTGTCTCCCTGGGGCTCTCGGGGCCCCCAGTGCAGTGAAGCAGCTGGGGTAAGTCCTTCCCGCCCTCTGGACTCAGTTCAGGATTTCTCAGTGGCTGGGCCTGGAGGCCGGGGGCTTGCAGAGTGGAGCCGGCAGCACCTGAGTCCCAGGGTCACCCGGCTGAGGTCCTGCCCGCCCTGCCCGCCTGGGTTTCGAGAGACCAGCTTGTGAGCCATAAACCTCCCCGGCAGCAAGGAGGCCCTGGACTCTCTCATCGGAGCAGGGCGAGCAGCGATCTGCCGGCAAGGCTGTAAAAATATCCCAGGTAGGTGTCCCCAGGGTGCACCTTCCAAGGACGGAGCTGGTGTTGAAAGAGTAATGAGTAACAAGTGAGACACCGGAGGCCTTTCCCCGCCCACGCCCTCAGGGAACCGAGGCCGGGGCAGCGGGGTGCGGTCACTAATGCACCTGCTTTCCCGTGGCGGCATCTTCTGCTCCTGCTGAGGGTCTGTGTTGTCAGCTAAGCCCCAGCTCCTCGTCTGAGCTGGACGCGCTTGCCCCTCTTGCCACCTGTGGACCATCAGATTCTCCCAGGACAGGAGGGCAGAGGGCGGTGAAGACGGCGATCACTAGGGCTCTGGCACCTTCCGGGGTGAGTGTCGCCATCCTGTATCTGGTGGCCCACCCTGTGCCAGCCTCTCCCCACCTGCCGTCCACCTGCCCCAGGTGAATCAGGATTGAGTCACCTGAGGGGCAAGGGCGCTCACACAGCTCCATCCGCACCCGTGGCCTCCATTGGCCCTAGGGGCCACAGCAGGCGGTCAGCCTGGAGACCCAACCCCAGGCCAGCTCAGGACACAGAATGAGTCCCCACCCCTGCGCCAGCCCTGAGCATCCCTCTGACTGCTTCCGTGAGCGACCTCGGGACGGGTCTCTGCACCTAACCCCTCTCGGCTCCTCTGCTGTGGTCACACCCCTCTTGGGGACCAAGGCCAGAGCTGGTCACTCTCGGGCAGACGGTCATGTGCCAGTGGACCCCCGCCCCACCCTTATGCTTGCTGCCTTCCCTCCCCTGTGAGTGAGCAGAGACTGAAAGGTACCCCCTGTTCCTGGTTGGGGGCACGGGGCACGGGGTTTGGGACCAGGCAGGGACAACAAAGCTGCCAGCCGTCCCCTGGATTCACCCCGTGTGGACCAGAGGCCTGGAGAGTGTGGCAGGGGTGACAGGGTAGAGCCGTGGGGGGAGGGGCAGGGGTCCAGGGGCACAGAGGGTGCGGGGGGCACTCGGCGGGCAGCGCTCCCGGGACCAGGCAGTGGCGGCGGGCTGACCCCCAGGAGCCTGCGTGGAGGGGTCTGGCCTTGCTCCCGTCCACCAGCAACTCCAGAAGGCCCCCGTTTCCTGTCCAAGCAGGACTGGGGGAAACCGGCCATGAGGCACCTTTTAAATACTTGGCAACGTGGAGAGACAGATGGGTAGCGGCCGAACCCAAATCGTTTCTCCTGTACCCTCCGGGCTCAGGCCCTTCCCGCTGGCACCGCCACCCACCCGCCAGTAGACGGCGTGTCCGTGTGTCTGGTGCTTTAGTCAGCTCCGTGCTTTGAACTGAATTCAATTAGATTTAATTAGTACAAACTTAATCAATTTTAATCAGTTTTAACTAATTTAAAATTTTTATTAGTTAAAAATCAGGGCTTTCACATAAAAATGTCAGATAGCAGACCCTTGGCCCCTCTTTTCCCCTGCGCCAGCTTCTTCCTGCTTCGAGGCTCTGACCCACGACCCGGCTGCCCTTGGGCACCAGGCTCCTGCCCACAGACAGCAGAAGGGCCAGAGAGCTCACCAGGTCACTCTGCTGCACCCCGTCCCCTCTGCCCCCAAAACAATGGGAAAGCAGCCGGAGAGATGGCCCCCCTGCATGAGGCTGGCCAAGCTCTGAGGCTTCTCCTTGGGCAGAGGCGAGGGGTCACCTGGGGCAGGTGAGGACTGATGAGGGCCAGTGAGGGCAGGTATGGGCAGGTAAGGGTGAATGAAGGCCAGTGAAGGCAGGTATGGGCAGGTGAGGGCAGGTGAGGGTAGGTGAAGGTTAGGTGAGGGCCAGAGAGGATAGGTATTGGCAGGTGAGGGCAGGTGTGGGCCTGCGAGAGAGGTGAGGTGGGGTGAGTACAGGTATGGGCACGTGGGGGCAGATTAGGGCCAGTGAGCACAGATATGGGCAGGTGAGGGCCTCTGAGAGCAGGTGAGGTGAGGGAGGGTAGGTATGGGCGAGTGAGGGCCATTGAGGGCAGGTGAGGGCAGGGATGGGCTGGTGAGGGTCACTTTGGACTCCCAGCCTGCACTCGTCCAGGCCCATGTCTTCCTGCAAACCCTGCTTCCAAGGTTCTGATGACGCTCCTGCCCGTGGACATTTCTGGTGGGCGTCATCTCATATCTCTGAGCACTGTTTATCCACTGACCCCTCTGCCGACAGATTGTCCCCCCAGTGTCCTGTCTGTGACCCCCAGGGCAAGGCATGTGCAGAGCCCACGACAAGCAGCAGTGTAGCGTGGTGGGGTGGCCCAGTCCACCCTCCTTCCTAGAGGCGGGATACGCACCTCGCTGGGCCCCTCGGCTTGAGGAGAATTCCCACTTGGCTACTGCCTTGAGCAGAGCCCCCCGAAAGGCAGGCACGTGGTAAGCCTGACTCCCTGACGCCCTGCGCCCCCCCTGGCGGCCACAGGTGTCCCTGCATCTGCCTTTCGTGGGGCCACTGCTGCTTGTGAAGCAGGTGGTGTCTGCACCCCGCTCACTCTCCACTTCCCACGGCTACGCCCCTTCCCTCCCGACCCGCCCCCACAGCCTCTCCGCAACTGCCTCCTGCTTGCTGGCTCCAGGACCCAGGGCCCTCACGGTGGGCCTGCCTGGCACCCCATCCAGCACCCCTTAGGCTCCCCAGCGTGGCTGTCGTGCCTTGCTGCCTGCGAAGTGGGGCCCCCGAGGCCAGGAGCCGCCTGCCACCTGGTGGTCACGTCCCAGGCAGGGCACGTCTCAGCCACCTTGCTTTCAGAAAAGGTAGTAGAAGAGAAGCCAGCTCCAGAGCCGTTTACTTAAACGTTTTAAATGGGCCAAATAACAGGGTACCAGGTTTTGGAAACATAAACCACGGACTAGCCCTCTAAATCCGGAATTCATGACCGGGCCCTTCAGGGAGGAAGCGTGGGCTGAGATTAGGGAGTGCTGACCCCCCGGATTTCCCATCGAAAATGATAAGAAGGTGCCATGTTAGGATTTGGTAAATCTGGATGGTAGGTTAAAAGTGAAATAAAATAAAGTAGGGAAAACCCCAAACACTAGAAAGCAGGTTCACCTATCAGCGTGTCAGTAACAATAATAGGAGTCAAAATAATGGCGGCACAGCAGGCCGAAGTGGAAGCTGCCCCATCACGGACAGATGGACAGACAAACAAAACATGGTCCGTCCACACAACGGAATATTACGCAGCCTCAAGAAGGAAGGACAGTCTGACACCTGCTATGACGTGGATGAACCTCGAGGTCATTGTGCTCAGTGACGTGAGCCAGACACAGAAAGACAAATGCTCTCTGATCCACTTACATGAGGTCCCGGGAGGAGCCAGATTCGTCGGGACAGACAGCAGGATGGTGGGGGCCAGGGGCTGGGGGAGGGGATGGGAGGGAGTGTTTCATGGGGATGCTCCAGTCTGAGGAGATGGAAGTTCTGGAGACGGATGGTGGTGATGGCTGCACAATTGTGCAAATCTAGTTAGTGACCCTGAGCTGTGCCCTTAAAAATGGTTAAAATGGTGCATTTCATGTTATGCATATGTTACCACAATAAAAAAGTAATAATAATGGCCAGGCCCAAGGGTGTTGGTGCGATGCGGACCCAGCCCTGCTGGCGGGGTGGGTGGAGACAGTAGGTGTGAAGGGGCAGCCCTGCAACCGTAACTCCTCTGGGACTCCGTCCTGGCGGGTTGGCAGGGGGATGTGGCCTCAGGTATGGCCACTACAACCTGATGCGGGGCCTGTCACTCAGACGAAGCTTACACGTGCGGCGTCTCTGGTCCCCGTGGCCGGGACGAGCAGAGGGCGCCTGCAGGACGATCCCAGGGTGCGCAGGGCCCGCTCCCGCCCCTTCTGTGGGGACCGGTACCCCACTGCCCTCTAGCCACGAGGCACCGAGGGCCCTTTCCTGGTCTGGGGCTGGGGCTGGTCACCCGCCCAAGGCAGACACCGCCGGCCTCACACACAGAGGGTCAGGATTTATCCCCAAGGTCGGGTGGGCTCCTTCCCTGGGACGGAGGAAGACAGCGGACGGAGACTGCTGGTGCCGGGAATACGCACGTTTCCAACGTGGGAGAGTCTGTTGGCTCAGCTCTGTCGGGAGGAAAAGCTTCTTGTGCCCCAGGTCTTGTGTAAAAACCAACAAAGCAGGGGTACATGTCATGACCTGTCCCGCCACCACCTGGGTGCTGGTGCAGGGTGGGTGGACGGGCAGGCCCCGTGTCGCGGAGAGCCCCGAGGGGGCGATGAGCTCAGCCCGGGCCTGAGGCGCACAGCGGAGGGACCCACTCGGGGCTCAGCTCAGGGGGCCAAGGAACGGCTCGGGGATCGGGGCTGCTCTGGGCAAGGCACCTCCTCCTGTTCTGGGGACGGCGGCGACATGCTTGTCCCTCCCCCCAGATGCTCAGGAGGTCTGCGCCCCCGGGCCGGGTCTCTGCTCGCTTGGACACTGCCGGGCGCTGGCCCTGGGCCGAACTCCACGTGCGCAGCCTGCCCTTCCAGCAGCGCCCCTGGGCAGCGGTGCCAGCCCGGTCCCCCAGAGTTCCCTAAGTGTCCCCAGGACAGACACAACACACAGCGGCAGGCAGAGCTGGTTCCTCGTTCTCTGAACAGAGGAGCGAACCACACAGCACAGAACTGCCAATGGCACTCACTCTGCCTGAGGGCCCGGCCTTGGGGCCGCGCCTGCTCACTTGTGCCGAGTGCCCCCTCTTCTGGGTCCCGGGACGTGGAGGGGGGACAGTCCCTGCCTCCTGGGGCTGCAAGAGGGGCCGGGGTGGGGGGGACCAGCAGGTGACAAAGACACAGATCCACAGGGGAGAGCACCTGGCTGTGCACCTGGGAGCAGGGGGATGGGAAGGCTCGGAGGAAGCACGACTGACCCTGGAGTCTCTATGGGCTGGACCCGAGATCTGAGCTCTCTCAGTTTCTTTACGCACTCACACTCACGCACGTGCGTTTACACACACCCTGCACACAGGAAGGTATGAACACAGCGGCCATGTGTGACCCCGAGTTTGCTCTCTGCCTCTTCCAGACAGCAGTTTCTGTGTCAGGATGTGGTTCTAGCAGCCTCGTGGTGTCTCCTGCAGCCCTGCCCCCACCCCCAGCTTGTGCAGCCCAGCCGAGGTCCCGCTGACGACTCAGGGTTTGCTTTCTGAACAGCACAGTGCTTCTGTCTGATCAGGGGACCCCTAAGTAGCCCTCTGTCTCCCGAGGGTTTGGATGCTTTGAACACAGAGGAGAGAGCAGTAGAGGGGCTGTGCTGCCCCTCGTCAGTGAGAAGGCCCGGCCCCCAAGCAGACCTGAAACATCCAGCAGGAGGGTGGGCGGCAGCGAGCCCCAAAGGTCTGGGGTGGGGGGGGCACTGATGCCCAGGAGCAAGTCCCCTCCCCACCCCGGGCTTCCAGTCTCACCAGGCCCCGCCCCCACCCCCACCCTCATGGAACCTGGGGAGGTTGGGTCTCGTCTGGCTGCCTTCCCACCTCCCCATGAAGCCCTGAAGGCAGGCGGTAGCTGAGCTGGTCATCCGTCTTCCCAGGAGCCTGCGAGCTGAGGACCACGCTTGTCCCCTCTCTACCTGGCTCGTCCGCCCTCCATGGCCTAATCCCTAACCCTCCCAGAGCAGGGCCCACTGCAGCACTCTTAGAGCAGCACCCCTACTGGGGCAACCCCTGGGCAGCCACAGCACAGCGTCGGTGGAACCCCAGGCTGCACACACTGACCCCATCCTCCAAGTCTTCCGACAGTCACTGCTGCAGACTGATGGCTGAATAGCCTGTCTAACGAGAGGTGAGGGACTTTAGACCCCTACAGAGTCACAACGAGGCTGTTTAGAAGAAGAAGACTATCAAGTGATAATAAGAAAGTGCTCAGAAGACATTAAAGTAACCAGCAGGAAGAGAGCCAGTACAAGGTAGAATTTGAATGTGACCATTTCAGAGACTGCCCTGCCTGGTTCTCATTTCCACAACACGGAAGAACCCTCTCGCCCTCTAGAAGCACTGGTGTCCTTAGCCTTCTCTCCCACATGGAGTGACACCCTCGCTACATGAAACATCTGGGGGTAAGAGGAAATCACTGGCAGTGGACGCTGGCTGCAAACAAGCTATTTTTAAAACTCCCATATAACATTATTCTTAGTGGCCAGAGACCAGATGCTTTGCCTCTGAGGTTGGGAACAAGGAAAGGATGTTTGTTCTCACATGAGACTCAAAGTGCTGAGGCAAGGAAAAGAAATAGAGGCATAACAATTGGAAAGGAAAAGTCTCTATACACAGATGGCACGATTGTGAGTACAGGAAAGTCTAAGAAAGCAATCCAGAAATACTAGGATCAATAAGTGAACTTAGCAAGGTTACAGGATACAAAGTTCATGCAAAAATAAACTATATTCTAGGAACAAATAATAGGTAGATAAAAATTTTAAAACACCATTTACAGTACCATTAAAATCATAAAATATCTAAGAATTAATTTAATGAAAAATTGCATGTTCTTTACACTGAAAACTACAAAACATTGCTGAGAGAAATTTAAAAGTATCTAAAAATGGAGAGATGTACCATGTTCATGGATTGGGAGGCTCATTGCTTGGGTGAAAATTCTCTCAAAGTTGGTCTATAGACTCAATGCAATCCAATCAAAATCTCAACAGGCTTTTTATTTTGTAGAAATTGAGAAGCTGATTCAAAATTTATATGACAATGTAAGGAACATTGAATAGCAAAAACGATTTTCAGAAAGAAGAAGCAAGTGGGAGGGCTCAGACACACAGAAAATCAAAGGAAATGAATAGAGTCCAGAAAAAGACCCACACATACACAGACAACTGACTTTCAACAAAAGTGTCAATATAATTCAGTTGGGGAAAGAATAGTCTTTAGATCAGATAGTGCAAGAACAGCTGGGTACCCACTGGGTACCCATTTTCACAACACTCGTTTGAAATGGGCAATGAACCTGATGACTAAACAGTCATTCGCCGCTTGGTTCTATGAGAATTATGTCACCGACCGCAGCAGTCCTGACCTTTAACACAGCCTGAAACGAGTTCAGGGCAGAGATCAGGAATGAGGTGCTCTGGGTGAAGGGCTCTGGGAAAACTGGAAAAACAGGATGCCAGATGGTTAGATATTTTCAGGAGAAAATTTTATGAACCCAATCCTTGCATCTTCCTGTACCTAGAAAAGCAGTAAATCCATTAACACAGGCAAATTCTCCTCGTGACCAGCAGCAAACTGCTACCGAGATAGGTGCTTGATCGCACATATTGCCTTCACCAAAATCACGTATATACTGAGCTCCCCGCTTTACCTCTTCAGAGCGGCTCCTCAGAGCTACTGAGAGGCTGTCTCCTGGGCTATAGTCCTCAGTAAGTCCCCAAATAAAGCTGAACTCACGACTCTCATGTTGTGCTTTTTTTTTTTTTTTTTTTTTTTGCAGTTGACAAACCTCAGTTTAAAAGCTAAATCTGTAAAACTTCTAGACCTGTGTTGTCTGTTTGGGGAGCCATTAGCTATACATCGTATTTAGATTTAAATTAATTGAGGTTAAGTTAAAAATTCAATTCCTAGGCATACTTCTAGTGCTCACACATATCTGGTGGCTGCCTGTCGGATGGCACAGACATGGGACATTTCTGTCATCACAGGGACATCTATGGGACTGGGTTGTTATACAAGAAAACATAGCAGAAAATTTTCTCAAACATGGGATGGGCAAATATTTCTCAGGATACAGCAAGCAATATTCATGAAAGGAAAATGGATGGACTAGGCTTCATCAAAATTAGATCTTCTGCTCTTTAAAGAATACTTAAGCAAACAAAAAGACAAGCCACACCTGGGGGAGAATATTAATATCCTATGTATCTAACACAGAACTGGTATCCAGATACATAATAATCATTACAACTCACCATAGAGAAGACAGATATCCTGTTTTTAAAATATGCAAAAGATTTGAATGGCACTTAAAGATACACAAACTACTAATGAACACATGGGAACGTGCTCCATATCACAACAGTTTGTTAGAAAGGCTGACATTTAAAGAGATGACATCACTCAGTGTTGACAGGGCTGTGGACGGGGCAACGGTACAGCCTCGGAACACAGTCAGGCAGTTTCTCGCAAAGTTAAATGTGCACCTACAATCAGACCCGGCAGTCCTCTCTTTTTTTTTTTTTAATTTATTTTTTAGATCTTTATTGGAGTATAATTGCTTTACAATGGTGTGTATTTCACTTTCAGATTTTTCATCATTAGTGTATAGGAATGCCAGAGATTTCTGTGCATTAATTTTTTATCCTGCTACTTTACCAAATTCGATGATTAGTTCCAGTAGTTTTCTGGCAGCATCTGTAGGATTCTCTATGTATAGTATCATGTCATCTGCAAACAGTGACAGCTTTACTTCTCTGATTTGGATTCCTTTTATTTCATTTTCTTCTCTGATTGCTGTGGCTAAAACTTCCAAAACTATGTTGAATAAGAGTGGTGAGAGTGGGCAACCTTGTCTTGTTCCTGATCTTAGTGGAAATGCTTTCAGTTTTTCACCATTGAGGACGATGTTGGCTGTGGGTTTGTCATATATGGCCTTTATTATATTGAGGAAAGTTCCCTCTATGCCTACTTTCTGCAGGGTTGTATCATAAATGGGTGTTGAATTTTATCAAAAGATTTCTCTGCATCTATTGAGATGATCATATGGTTTTTCTCCTTCAGTTGGTTAATATGGTGTATCACATTGATTGATTTGTGTATATTGAAGAATCCTTGCATTAATCTTGGTTGTAGGTTTTTCTCCTTCATCACTTTAAATACGTCCTGCCAGTCCCTTCTGGCTTGCAGAGTTTCTGCTAAAAGATCAGCTGTTAACCTCATAGGGATTCCTTTGTGTGTTATTTTCCCCTTGCTGCTCTTAACATGTTTTCCTTGTGTTTAATTTTTGACAGTTTGATTAATATGTGTCTTGGCGTGTTTCTCCTTGGATTTATCCTGGAGACTCTTGAAGCTGGGTGTTGGTGTTGAGCTGGAGATCTCTGGGAGATTTTCACCATTTGATATTACATGGAGCTGGGAGGTCTCTTGTGGACCAGTGTCCTGAAGTTGGCTCTCCCACCTCAGAGGCACAGCATTGATTCCTGGCTGCAGCACCAAGAGTCTTTCATCCACACGGCTGGGGGGCTGTAAGTTTTGCATTTTAAAACATCTCTGTGATTATATCTCTCTGCACCTGTGTGAGGGAATCTGAGTTCAGACATAAGAAGAGTATTTGCCTGCTCTCCGTCTTTGTCCTGTGCGCCAGCAGCGCCCTCCAGCCTGGGATTTCTGTGGGCTGCCACATCCAGGGCACGGCACTCAACAGTGAGAAAGAGGACTACGTTTGTCCAGTCCACTCCTAGGCATCTACTCAGATGGGGTGAAAACATACATTCACCAGAAAAACTCGTGCACAGATGTTTGTAGCATTTTTATCTATAACCCTTAAAACTGGCAACAACCCAAACATCCATCAAGGAATTAAGGATGAACACGTGAGGTGGATCCATATAATGAAAACTACTCAGAATAACAAGGAAAGAACAGTTGAGTGAAACCTAGAAGCACCGCTGAGTGCACAGCCCACCCTGAGTAAACCCTCTGCCCTTAAAACCCTGTCCTGAGGGAAGCAGCTCAGTGCTTGCCTGTGGCTGGGAAGGGGCTGTGGGCTCTCTGGGTGGATGGACGTGCTCTGTATCCGGGTGGGTATAGAGGTGGGCTGGGTGCTGTCAGAACACATTGAACTGCATACTTCAATTTATTTCACTGCAACTTATTGCATGTGAATTGCACCTTAATAAACTTGATTCTTTAAACCCTGCACTGCCCTAAGTGGTTGAAAGGTCATGGGACCCCCATCTCGCTCCCTCATCTCCTGGGGTTCCAGCCCCAGCTTGTTTGGACAGGGGAACAGGCATCGGGAGAAGAGGGTAGTGAGAAAGGGGGTCCGAGGGAACAAGATGCTGATGCCGGGAGCAGCCGTGGGTGATGGGGAGGGCTATTGCCTGGACCCTCCCCAGCCAGGAGCACAGGCTGCCAAGTGGACGGGGTGCTGGCACCCCGGCCCTTGGTCTCAGGTCAGCCCCGGTGCCCTTGGAGCCTTGAGGTGCATTGGGGGGAAGGTCAGGTGCACTCCATGTGACTTATACGCATCTCCCACGGAGACCATCCCCCCCCGCCCCTTCTCAGCCCCAGGGCCGCCCTCCCAGGCCACAGACCCCCGAATCTCTCCTGCACTTTGGGGTCAATCTCTCCCCAGAACCCAGGCTGATGCACTTGGATTTCCAGGGGTGGCCACGAGTGGTCGGGGCAGAACACTGAGCGGTGCCTGGCCCCACCTCACTGCCCTCCCTGTCCCCATCTCCCCAGCATTCTGACAGTGTCCCCCAGTTGCCCTCCTGCCCACCTGGTGCTGGGGATGCCTCCTGCTGGTCTGAGTCACCCTCCTGGTTTTGGGCCTCCCACCTCCCGGTGTGCCCCAGGGGGCACATGGGCCTGGCTCTGGGGACCCCTACCTGAGCCACAGCCAGGGGTCCTCGCCCACTCCCTCCATGGGCTGGATCCACTGCTGACACCACTGCCATGTGGAAGTGAGTTATGAAGGGCCTTTCTCCTTGGAGCTTTCTTGGCTATTTTATCTTATTTAGTCTTAGAAATGAACTTAAAATTTATTTGCCAAGTTTCATAAAACAGACCACTCCTCCTGAGATTTGGAGCAGGCCTGCATTAAATGAAGAGGCAGTGTCTCTGCAGACTGAGGTTTTGCCAGACATCGTGGTCTCCCTCAGTTGTCACACTCAGGGGGAGGGGCTGTGCACAGACCCCCAACTGTGAGCACCGTCCTCCAGCCCAATGGGGACATTTGTTTTTACTGTGTTTCTTGGTCAAATTGACAAGCATTTGACAAGCATTCCTTATGCCATGTTATTTTGATTTTTTGAGGAACTCTCTTTTGGATTTTTAAGAAATCAAGTTTTATTTGCTTTCCAGTTAATGAATTTCTGTTTTTCACCATATTTCATTCTTTTTTTACTTTCTTTTGTTCATTTTGTTCCATTTTTGTTCTAGCTTCTGAGTTAACTGCTATGTTTCTTTAACTTTAATAGTACCGCCAGGAAACGATGAACATGATCTAACAGGGAATTCTCCTGGGGCCCTTTGTCCGGGCCCCACCCACGTTGGTGATGGGTGTTTAGCCACAGAAGCCTGATTTCCTCTTCGACCTGTGGCTCACGTGGAAGAACAATTGAAAATTTTCAACCAGTCGGATTTGATTGCTTTTTTGATATCATTAATATTTATGAATATTAGTTTTATGAAGCTAAGATCTGAGAATATGGCCGAAGCGAGTTTTCATTTTTTGAAATTGGTTTGAGCTTTGATTTGCATCTTGATTTTGGGTCATCTTTTAAACTTTTCCGTGGGATTGTGGGGAAAAAATGTCTATTCTCGCTATGCATACTGCACTCTATATAAAAAATAGTATCAAAATTGCTCATAATGGGACTTAAGTCTTCTACACACTCACTATGCAGGTTCCATGGGGATCTCTTGAGTTTGGTCACAAGAGTCAGCGTCCCCTCCATGGCTGGATGTGGCCACATCCTCCCTGCATATTCCTGTACCCCGTGCAATACCATGTGACTCTTAGGACTTCTGCACCAGGCGGGGTCTGGGTGAGAGGCAGGGGTGGGCAGGGCAAGTCCCACGGAACTCAATGCATAGCTCAGACCTCCGCCTGTTGTCACCTCTCATCCACGGGCCAAAGCCAAGGGGCGATGACTCCCCCACCTCCCCCTGGGCCACGTGCACCTTCAAAGAGACCTCTGTTCCCAACAGCCCGGCACCCACCTTGGCTGACATGTCTCAGCTTGTTTGCTCCTGTCCTGACACAACCCCGCCAGCCAGAGGCTCCGTGACCCTGGAGTGGAGCAGAGGGCACTCAAGCATCCATTACACCCCTGGGGGAGGGACAAGGTCCCTTCCCTGATGTCCTGAACCCCCAGTGAGGACATTCCTGGTCTCCATCTGAAAGCAATGCTGCCCACAACCGTGGGCCCTAAGCCTCAGAGGTGCCCTGACTCCCAAGTCCCTCTTCCTGTGAGTGGCCTCAATCCTCCTGAAGTCCTCATCCAAGTTTTCTGGGCACCAGATACCGCAGTACACACTTCGTTGGTGAGGGCTGAACAGATGTCCAGAATGCGAGGCAGCAGGGGCCGATCCATCGTGCAGACCAGTGCCTCAGGGCGAGAGCCTGGGCCCCTGGCCTGACCCTGTGGTGGATGCGTCCTTGGGTGCCTTTCAGGGAATCTTTCCAGAAGGTGTTTGTTAGAGTGCCTGTGGCATGCATGTGTGCCCATGTGTGTGTGTGCCTACGTGTGCTGGCATCTGGTCTCAGCCTTGCTTCCAGAGGTGACACATGATACCGAGGCCGAGGCTTGGGGGAAGGCATGGTCCATCCCACTCGCCAACCAGGCCAGAGGCCACAGGCTCCCCAAGGGGCCCTGAGCCTGGGGCGGCCCAGGTGTGCTGGGCGGGTCCAGGGCCCTGTGTCCCTCCCACGCCGAGCACCTCCGGTGTGTCCTGGTCTCCACCCCCCGGTCTCTCTGTGTCTCTCCATCTCTCTCCCCCCTCCTTCTTCTCTCCATGCTCCCACACCTCTCAGTCTGGTCTCACTCAGCCCGGGTCACCATGGCTCCTGTCTCCTTTCCATGCCCCCTTGTTGGGCATTTTGCAGTCGAGGACAGTCAGCTCCTCCGGTCTGTGAGGATCACATTCCTTCCCCACCGTCTCCTCGGCGCAGCGCAAGGCGACCCCACAGCCCGTCCCTGGGCCCTCCTTTCGGGGATGGACCATTTCCCTGGGTTAGGCGAGGGTTTCCCCGCAGAGCCCAAGGGGCCTGGGCAGGAGCTGGCAGTGGGGAGAAGTCCACCACCAGACCCCCGAAGCCTGGGCGAAGCCCTTTGGGAGACTGGGTGCCACAGACCCCCAAAGATGAGCCTCCCTTGAAGTCTTCCCAGGGGGAGTTGTGCCCCGGATTGGGACCCCGGCAGGCTGGCCTGCACAGCGGTGAGCAGGCCCCTCGCTATCTCAACCTGGACTTGGGGTGCGGGGCTCTACGTGGTGGTGGAGAGGGAAGGGGATGGAAGGGGGATGGGATACACTCTGGGGGGGGTGTCCCAGGAGGTGGTGAGCTGGGGACACCTGGAGCTGACAGGCTGGGGCACCCCATCGCGGGGAGACAGGGCTGGGTGGGCCAGGTATGGGGTGGGGGCTGTCATTCACTACAACTGCTGAGCGTGCCTGAACTCCCCTTTGAGAGGGGAGGGGTCTCGTGGGGCAGTAGACCCTGGACATCTCTGTGAGCAGGCATGACTGGAGCCTGCAGCCTGGTGAGGCTGTGGTTCAGCGCTGCCGGGCCCATCCTGACCCCTCCCGACCATTGGTCCACCCAGGGACCAACTCTCGCTCCCTCTACGACCCCCGCGGCAGCTACCCCGATCCTGCGTGGAGCCGGCACGTAAACATCTGACGAATAGACTGTTAAAGCCAAGAGAACCACTTAAAGCTACGATGACTGAAGCACGAGATCCATCCTCCAAAATGGCCGCTCGCCCCAGGCCACTTGATTCTGCACGTCTCTGCTTGGCAATCCCACTTTCCAGCCAGCTGCACCTGCGGGGCCTCTGGGACCCTGTGCCCTGGCGTCCGGGCTGCTCCTGGCAGCAGGATCATATCCTGGACTCTGGAAGCCCTTCCCTCTTCCCGTGGAGGAGCGGCCTCCTGGTGACAATGCCCATGGCGTGCCGTTGGGCACCATGGCCCAGCCAGACACTGCAGCCACAGCTGGGCTGAGCCCACCCGAGACCCCTTCGGGCCAGTGACACCCCCCACCCCGCCCCAGGCCCAGCTAATGCAGGATCCCTGAGCTCTGTGTGGCCAGGGATCACAGCAAGGCTTGGGCTCTGGTACTCGGACTCCACGCATGCCCACATGCCAGAGAGACCACCGGATGAGGGACTTGGGGGACGGAGCTCCGATTCTCACTGTGGGCCTGCTCAGGGGCAGCTGATCTCTGCACACCTGTGCACACCTGTGTGTGCCATGGGCGCCCACCCTTCCTGTCCCGGTCCCAGGGTGCTGTCCGTCCTGCTCCCCAAGGGGCCGCACTGCTGGTCTGGGCCAGTTCCCAGACTTGGCCAATGGCAATGGCTCACTGGTGCTGGGTGCCCCGTGGCCACGCTCCTTTGTGCCATCCTTTAGGGCAGCGGGAGGGCGAAGCCACTTTCTGAGGTTGTGAGGCCAGCTTCCGGGTTCTCCGCCTCCCAGCAGAGAGGAGTGGGGAACAGTGGGGCTGCCAGAGGGGCTGCTTCCCACTGCTCCAGCCTGAGGGTCACAGCCTGGGCACCTGCAACCTCCCTGCCATGACTCAGAGGCCGGCATCCCTCACTTTCACGGGCCTCACTGCACCAGACAGGTCAAGTCCAGGGGGGTCGGTCCTGCCGTGAGGAGCGGGGAGAGACCTTGGCCTGTCGCCTTCCTGGGATCCCTCCAGGGGACCTTCTGCTAGGTCCAAACAGACCTCTGGTCCGTTCCTTTGTCTTTGTGCCCCTCTCCCAATTTACTCTGCCTCCCTCGGGGAAGCTGAGCCTGTGCCTTGTTGGAGTCCCCAGTCAACCACCAGAGCAAGTGTGGGTCAGGGTGATCCGCACAGACGGCTGCGTGGGGGGAGGGTGCCCCTTCCAACCCCACAGTCCTGTCTCCTGCTGGCTCAGTGACCCACGTCCCTGGCTTGAGTTTGCGGGTTGGCTAGGAAAGGAACATCTCAGAAGGAATGAACCGAGAAGAAAACGCACAGGGTGGCGGCGGGATAGGCTGTGCAGAGTCAGGGGCTCTGCACTCGTCGAGGGGCGGTCACAGCTTGCGGGGCGCGGGGGTGGGGGGGCGCGTCTCTGTCCAGGTCCGTTCCCGGAGGCCTCCAGCACAACCCCGAGCTGTGATCAGTATGACCAGAGCCAGGCGCTGCGGGGGTAGGCGCCAGGGGTGCGCGAGGAGTTCGGGAGGGGGCTACGGAGGGTGCGGCCGGGCGTTTGGACGCACGGGGAGTAGCCCGCGCTGGGCGGCCAGGGGCGCGTGATCGGGGGCGGCGACGCGATGGGCTGGGGTGGGGACTGAGCCCCGAGTCCCGGGGCGCGGGGCGTGCGCGCGGGGCTGCTGCGCCCGTCCCGCGGGGACCTCGGGTGCCACGGTGGGGCGCATGTCAGAGACCGTGCAACTGCTGTCCGCGGTGACGTGCGGCGGGGGCGGGACCAGGTGCGCCCCCTCCCCCAGCCTCCCGGAAGCGAGCCGCCGCGGGGCATTGTGGGCAGTGTGGTCCCTTCTAGCGCCAAGCAGCGGAGGCCGTGAGCGCGCAGGTAGTGGGGTTCCCCTGTCTGCTGGAGCTCCGGGGGCGAGGACCGGGGGCTGCGGGAGGAGCGCGGGGCTGCACGCGCTCCGAGTGTCGGGGTGGACGGGGGCCGGTGGCTCTGGGGCCCGGGGAGAGCACAGGGCGCATGGGCCCCTGGTGCCGGGCTGGGCGCGGGGGCGCTGGCGCTGAGTGAAGGGGCGGTGAGTCCCACGTGCAGCCTCGCCTCATGTGGGAACCCAGGCGCACGCTCCAAGCGTCTGTCACCTTCGGTCTCCGCGCGGGCCTGTGGAGAAGCCCCCGGTGCGCTTCTGGTCTCCAGCCAAGCCACTGTCGTTTCCTGCGCCTGGAGTCTGTAATTGTGAACAACTTCCCCTTGGAACACTTCCTGGCGCGGTTGGAGCCCAGCGCTGGAGACTGTCCAGAGCAGTGGGACGCTCTACACGTCTACGGGAGGAAAGCTATCCCCCGGGTCCTATCCAAAACACTTGTCCTGAGTGTCCAGGTGTCCGCCAGGCACACACGTGTGTTCGTGGGGTTCCTCGCCACGTGGGGATCCCCGGCCGCAGGTCTCAGATTACAGGCTGGAATCGGGGCCAGCTCGGAACTCCGGAAAGCATGCAGAAGCAGCCGTCTCCCAGGCTGCCCACAGTGCCGGAGCCGGAGTCCTTGGAGCTCCCTGAAGGGGGCCCAGCCTCGCTAGGGGAGAACCTTGCTCCGCGTCTGCCCTTTCCTCTGCACCCCCATCCCAGGCCCCAGTACAGGTGGCCTTTCCTCCCGGGGGCCCTGCTGCTCCCGGGATGGGGCCACGCAGCTCCCCGTGACCCTGCGGTCCAGCCATGGGCCCATGAGCTGGCAGCCCTCCACTCGTTTTGGAAGCTTTGGGCAGCGCGTCCGGTGGTGCGGAGCCAAGTGTGGGAGACTGTGGGAGGGACGCACCTTCCAAAGTGGGCCCCGCCTGGTGTGGCGGGTGTCCCTGTAGTTCAGATCAGTGCCACCGCTCACGGCCCCGGGTGGTGGTCCCGCAGCGGCCACAGTGCCGGCTCCTTGAGGCCTGGCCCTCCTCTCTTCAGTGAGGCCTGTAGGGGCGTTTCCGCCTGTGACTGGTGACAGAAGTCAGCGCTGCCTCGCGGCCCCCTCCCCACAGTTCTGCCCTGGGTGCCCCTGCAGGGGCCCCCTCACTGTGGGGAGCCAGGGGTGCTGGTGAAGGGCAGGCCCAGGACTGTGCCCCCCACAAGAAGTTGGAGGAGGGCCTTATGTGGGTGGAAGGGACAGATTTTAAAGCAACGCTCAGGAAAAAACGTCAAGCAGGAATGAAAGTGGCCATTTCTGAAGGGAGCCCCGCGGGTCTGGTACCTTCTGTGCTCCTTGGCATCCTCACTGCTGTGTCTGCTCCCCTGGCACGGGGCAGGGGGAGGCTGGCTCCAGGGGTCACTGGGCCGCCACGGGGCGGTAGAGGTTTCCTAGGATAGGCAGCTGCCTTTGTCCGGGGTGGCATCTTCACTCACGTCCTTGGAGAGCGGGTCCCTGGCACCCGGGCTGAGTGAGAAGCACAGAGGTAGTTTGAGTCCCTCTTTCTGGCACGTGTAATGGCCCTTCCCAGCCCCGGTGAGAAGGCTGCCTTCCTTCGGCCACCCCTTCTGGGTGGCAGGCCTGAGGCTCAGGGGCTCCTTGAGCAGATGTTTTCGGAGACAGCAGGTAGAAGGCTCCCCGTGCAGCCTGGGAGACCCGCCAGCCAATGGGCTGCAGCCCAGAGGCGAGACCGTGTGCATGTGAGCCCAAGGTGAGCCCCTGGCCCTTTGCTTCCTGTGATCCAAGAGCAGAGGAGGCCTGGGTTTCTCCCTGCTGGCTGGGGGAGGCCCCTCCTTCCTTCCAGCTGTCCCGTAACTCAGGAGGAAGGTGAGGGACTCCAGCACTAAGCACAGCGTCCCCAGACTGTAGGGGTGGGGCTGGGAGGGAGGGGGCGCAGCTCGTGGGACACTCCCCGAGACCCCATGTAAACCCCGTCCTTCAGCCCTGCTCCCCGGGTGTCAGCAGACACTGCCCCCTCCCCCTACCCCCCCCGCCCCCCGCCACAGCTCCCTGGCCATTGCAGGGTGTGGACCCTTGCATGTCCTTGCTTCTGGGGGTGGCGGTGGTCCACCACAGTGTTGTGACCCTGGAGGACTCCTGGGACCCTCAGGGCTGGGCCCCGGGGCCCTGGGGCCCATCTGCGTGTCGGTGGAGGTGGAGGCGGGATTGCGGTGTTGGCCTGAAATGCTGGAGGCGGAGCTCTTATCGGTGACCAGCTGGGAATCCCGAGGCAGCAGCTCCCTGCGTGCTCACCTGTTTGGGCGTGTCTGGGGGCCGTGTCAGGGTGCAGAGTCCTGGAGTGTGTCCGAGACCTTCAGACACACTTGTGACAAGCTCTCACTGCAGTCTCAGAAGCACCGCCTTGGGGTTTCAGAAGTCACGTGAGTCCAGGAAATAGAAAGAAGAAGCTGGTGAGCTTGCGGGGTTCTGGTATCTGAGACTTCTGCCCCGGGATTGGGGACGCCAGGTAGGGAAGCCTGTGTCGTCTCTTTGAGCGCAGGGGCCCCTGGGGGACAGGGAGGGTGGGGCGCACTCCTGGGGACCCTGGGCTTGGTAAATTCTCGGCTGCTCGCCCCACACGGGGTGCTTGTCTGGCGGACAGTGTGCATTTCTCTGGCGCCCAGGGGGCAGTGCCCTGGGAGTGGGAGAGTGAACTTGGGGGACTCCTGGGGCTGGAGTGGGGGACCGTGTGTGCACCCCCTGCCCCAAACATCAGAGTCTTTCTGCTGGAGCCATTTGGCCTGTGTGCTCTTGGGGGACCACACCTCCCGGGGGGAGGGGTGCCGGGGGAGGGGCCGGGTTCCAGCCCCCGTCCTAGCTGGTGTTTCGCCTGGCCCTTGAGAACGTTGGGACCTAGGACCCTGTAACTCCTGGGCCACTGTTGGCCCCCTCACCCGTACCCTGCCCCCATTGTAGCTTCACAAACAAACCTGCCAGCCGCAGCTTCTTCAGGGGGTTACTGCTGTCACACAGCAGCCCCCCATTTTCCCTCAGTCTCAGAAATAAACACAGGAGGAAATAAGAACAGCCGGGCTCTGACTGTCATAGTTCCCCTTGCTGAGAAGGGCCAGGCCTGTGTTGAAATCGTGGTACTGGGGTGAAGTCTTACTCTGCCCTCGGTGGCCCCTGGGGGTTCTCTGCCCCCATCCCCGACCCTGGACCGTGGTCTGGTGTGTGCCTGGCCTGGCAGGTCCTCCTCCTGCCACGTCCTCTGGGCCATCGCGGGCGCGACTGCTTCTCCTCTGGGCCTGGCACTTGGACGTGCCTGGTGCTGGGACACAGTGAGGATCAGGCCGTCAGACCTTGCGGGGGAGGTGCACGCAGCCCAGCACTCGCACGTGAGATGAGCCCGGTGTCCCCGGGGACCTGGATCTTAAATTGCATTTAGTTTTCATTACTTAACATTTCTGGGCCCCACGTGGTTGGCAGCCACCCTGTGGGAGCTGCAGCCCTGGAGCCCCCAGAAGTGGTGACAGTGTGGCCTGGCTGGGCCTGGCTCCTGGGTCGTCACAAGCTCCAGGCTGGAGCACGGGGCTGGGACTGGGGCTGGGGCTGAGGCCTCTCCACCTTGTGAGGTTGAGCCCGATTGAATGACAGGGGGAGGAGCCTGTTGCAGCCAAGTTTCCGGGGGTGGGAGATGGCTGCGGGCTGTCTGCTGAGCTGCCCTGACTCTGGCTCTCCTTCCCAGGTACAGAGTCCCCTTCGGTCTCCTGCAGGGCCACCGGGGACCTGGGCAGCATGGCCCTCTCCGGCCCGGAGGTGGAGAAGCAGGTCCCGACGGAACCCAGGCCGGGCCGCAAGCTGCAGTCCTGGTGGAGCCTGGTGTTCTGCCTCTGCTTCTACGGCTTCATGGCCCAGATGCGACCCGGGGAGAGCTTCATCACGCCTTACCTCCTGGGCCCCGACAAGAACTTCACGCAGAAGCAGGCACGTGGGTGCGCGTGTGGGCGGGACGGGCCGGAGTGCGGGGGCTGCTCGGGCTGCGGGCGCTGGCGGCTACCAGGTCCCCGCTGTTAGAGGGATGGCGGGTCCGGCAGAGGGGTCCATGCCTGCCGTGGGCCTCTGAGGGGAGAGCTCAAGGGGGCCCCCGCCCGCCCGCTGGGCCCTTGCTTCCAGCAGAGGCCTGTTTGCCCAAAGGGATTACGGAAGGAATTTGCCTTTTGCTCAGAACAAGGACAAAGGATCTCATTGGAACCTGACTAATAAGCTTATACCCGATGGGAGTTTTTGGGGTCAAACGTGTAGTAGAAGCAGCAACAGGCAGTGTCCCTCCCTGTTTCTGTCTCCATAAAATAAAACAAATCCAAAGGGCTCAGAGGCCGTTGGTTGATGAAGCTCACGGTCAGGGCTGTGGTCACCACACCTGCTCGACCTGCCTGAGGACCGCCCGCCACCCCAGAACCTGGCCCCGGCCCGCCAGCCCTGTCTGTCCCCTCCAGGGTGGCCGCCGGCCTCCACACCCCCTGTCGCTGGCCCCCGTTGGCTCCCACCTGGATTTCCCACTTGATTTCTTCAGGGAGCCCCTGCCTCTCCCTGGCCCAGAGCTCGGCCCCAACCCCTCACCAACCCCAGAATTAAGTCACATGGAGTCGCCGTGCAGATGAGTCCTGCCCCCTCAAAGTAGTCCTCTTGGAAAATGGACACACCAGGGTGCCCGGGCCGCGTGCACAGGCTCAAAGCTGTGTGTGTGTGATTGTGTCTGACCGCACGGCCAGCACTGCAGCCAGAGGGGTCACTTCCCAGGTGAGTCCGGGGTGGGGGCTTGCCTCCCTCGAGCAGCCGGTCTGGCACATCCCTCGCTCACTGATTGGCCAGTTCCCTGGACACCACTGTGTTCTGCAAGGGGCTGTCTTCCACTGCGGAGATGACGTAGGAGTGAGTGGGAAGCTCCGTGAAAGTAACAAGAAGGAAAACCTGTCATGAACTCCCCCCACCTGCCCTCTTAGCTCACACAGTAACTGATTACAGTAGGTCGCAGAAATTAAGCCACCCCCCAGGCCTTGGGCGCGACCAGAGGATGGCAGAGGCCCGTCTGGGAAGAGCCCAGTGGGTCTGTGGCCGTCCCACACAGATTCGGGCTGCTGCCACCCAACTTGCATTCAGGGCCTCAAACCTCAAACAGAGGGCCTGCCCGCCCCTGCCCCAGGGGTCTCCGGGGCCTCCAGCTCGTCCCTGGGGGGAGACGCTGCTGCTGGTGGCCTCCTGCTGTGACCCCCTGAGCGCGAGGCCGCTGCCGGCTCCTCGGGCCAGCACCCGCGAGGCGCTGTTGAGTTCCTGCCCATCTGATAGATGGGAGAGCTCGCTGCCGGGTTTGCATTTCCTCGACGTCTGCCGCGGTCCCGTGTTCCTGGCTGTCCCCGGAGCGAGGCCTCGGCCGGTCTCCCCTCCCTGCGGGCGTCTGCCTTCCTGTGCCTGGCGGGCTCCACCGCCTGTGGGCAGCGGCTTCTCCTGTCTGCGCTGGCCGCCTCCCCGCTTGCCGTGTCCGTTGATGCCACAGCTTCGCCTTTGAATTCTGCCGGATTTTCCTTTCGGTTTGTGCTGAGGGTTTCCCCGCGTGCCGCCGCCCCCGGTTCGTGGAGCACCTCCGGGAGGGTCCGAGCTTCGCTTTGCGCCTTTGGGCCTGTGATTGCTCTGCATCTGAGCTGCCTGGGTTGGGTCAGGCCCCCACCCACTCCGTGATGACCCCTGCCCTTCACATCATGACCCCTGCTGTGTGAAGGGCACTTCACACAGCAGTCCTTCCAAGCCCGTGGCTGACCCTGCCGTGCTGGCGGGATCCTCTGTGACGGCCCCTGTCCTGTCCTCCCTCCCCATCAGGCAGGACTCGGCGCCCCTCTGGGTGCTGCCAGGTGTTGACTCTAGGGGCTGCTCCTCTTGGAATTCAGGTGCCCTCTGGCCTGGCCTGGCCCTGCCCTGCTCCCCGGGTCCTGCCGGTCCTCAGGGCCCCCGGCGCCCCGTCCTGGTCCTGGCTGCTCTGGGGCCCCAGCCAGGCCTCCTGACTTCAGAGCAGCTGCTGCCCTGAAGCCACCTGGGTCATGACCTGGGCCCAGCTCCCACGTCCTGCCCGTCAGCCTGGACCCGGCCCGTCCAAATCGAGGTGTTGGGAACGTGGCCCAGCGATGCTGGACCGAGGCCAGTAGGAGGCCGTCCTCGTGCCAGCTGCCCCAGGGACTTTGTGGGTGCCCGTGTGCTTGCCCAGCCTGAGAAGTGTGGGCAGCGGCAGCAGGAGGGAAAGACCAGCTGGTCTCCCTCGGCTCTGACCCCGTGGCCCTTGCAGCTGTGCAAGCTGTCTGCCAAGAGGTTTCGTCAGCTAGCTGAGGGATGGTTTGGCGTTCCAGGAATTTTCCGTAAACAAGGCTCTGACCCCTCTGGGACCAGCGTTGACTACTCACCCTGCCCCGGGGACGGACTTGCACCAATGCCGTCTTGGACTGTCCTGGGGCATTAGTGCTCAGTGTTTGGGGGACCACAGCCTTTGGGGTCAGCCATGGCTTCTGGTGGACATGTGGTGCAGGAGGCCACTGGGCAGGGGGGCCCTGGAGGTGGTGGGTGTGCGTGCCAGCCCAGGGTCCTGGGCACAGCCTGGGAAGCGCTGCCCTGGGGCTGGCTGGCCAGGTGGCACATCCTGGGTGGACAGATTCGAGGGCTGCAGGAACCCGCAGGTGAGCCGGCTGCTAAGCAGTGGGCTTGGCTGGGCCCCACGTGCTGGCCTGGGCTCGGCCCCAGGTCCTCGGCAGCGTCTGTGAAGTGGGCCTCGGTGCCTGCTGGCCTTGCAGGGCTGAGGGCCCCCTGGGCTGGTGCAGGGATCGCCCCATGGTGTTAGCAGGTTGTCAGGCCTGAGTCAAGGTTAGCGCCCTGAGTCAGGTAGGACCCAAGGGAGGCCAAAGGCTCTGAGAGCCCAGCAGGGCCCGAGGCTCACCTGGTGCTGACCTGGCTGATCTGAGCCATGGCCGGGCCCTGGGCAGCGTCGGGTGGAATCCCTGTGTGGGGCTCTCAGTCGGAGCCCCTGGGAGGTGTCGGATGGGGTCTGGTGCAACTCCTGTGAGGGGCCACCTGCTGAAAACCCACCTGGGGCCTCAGGAGAGGCTCTGAGCACAGGGTGCCTCCCGTGTCCATCCCCCAGGAAGGGGCCAAGGCCAGGGACCTGGGCCTCTCGTGAGCTGGGACCTCTTGCTGGGGGCTGGGCCCAGGTGGGTCCAGGATGGCCCTTCCTGGGCGGCCAGGGACACAGCTGGCTGTCATCCCAAGTGGGTCTGTGGCTCTGGCCTCTGCCCTGTGTGCCCAGCAGGGACGGTCCTACTGGGCCAGCCCTCTTTGAGTGGAGAGCTGAGTGGCCGAGGCTGCGGGCGGCTGCCTTGGTGGAGCCGGGAGTCCTGGGTCCCATGGACACATCCCCCTAGTCCTGCCTGGCAAAGGGGGGTTGAGGGCCCGGTCCTCTCCTGCATCCCCTGTGCCCTGGGACCGAGTGGGACCGGCCCCTGAAGGCCTTCCTTGGTGGCCAGCATGAGTGTAGATTGGTCACAGCTCTGTTTTCTGTATCGGTAGACTTCAGGTGAAATCATATCATGTTTCTATTTCGTTAGAAACAAGCCTGGATCAGCATGGCTTACCATGTAGTTACTGATTATTTTCAGCGTACATACCAGCTCTCTGTGTGTGTCAGCACCGAGCTACTGTCTGAGAGGCACGCCCGTGGGAGATGGGGTCAGGGTAGAGCACGGTGGGGGTCGGGCTGTGCTTTGCTCCATTTCCCTGGCTGCCCTGGACAATCTTAACGGGCTGCACGTTTTTGGAGGACGGCGCTCCCCACGTAGTCCTGGGGGCGCCGCGCTGAAGGGGTGCGTGGGGTCCGGGTGGGGCTCCCAGGCACCCGGCCAAGCCCGGTAGATGTGATGGGCGCCGGGCGCTCCCGGGGCTCGGGGTCACACGCCTGCCGTCCCGCAGGTCACCAACGAGATCACGCCCGTGCTGTCCTACTCCTACCTGGCGGTGCTGGTGCCCATCTTCCTGCTGACCGACTACCTACGCTACAAGCCGGTGCTTCTGCTGCAGGGCCTGAGCTACGTGTCCGTGTGGCTTCTGCTGCTGTTCGGCTCGTCCGTGCTGCACATGCAGGCCATGGAGTTCTTCTTCGGCATCACCATGGCGGCCCGCATCGCCTACTCCTCCTACATCTTCTCGCTGGTGCCCGCCGCCTGCTACCAGCGCATGGCCGGCTACTCGCGGGCCTCCGTTCTGCTGGGCGTCTTCACCAGCTCCGTGCTGGGCCAGCTGCTGGTCACGATGGGCAGGGTCCCCTTCTCCACGCTCAACTACATCTCGCTGGCTTTCCTCACCTTCAGCCTGGTCCTCACGCTCTTCCTGAAGCGCCCCAAGCGCAGCCTCTTCTTCAACCGCGGAGCGCCCGCGAGTGCCGGGGCCTCGCCCTCCGAGCTGGACCGGATGAACCTGGGCCAAGGGCAGCCCACAGGTGGGAAGCTGGGCCGGCTGCCGGCCTCCTGGCGGGACTCGGTGCTCGCGCACATGCTCCGCGAGCTGGGCCGCACCGCGCGGCTGCCGCAGCTGCGCCTCTGGTCCCTCTGGTGGGTCTTCAACTCCGCCGGCTACTACCTGATCGTCTACTACGTGCACATCCTGTGGAACGTGGTCAACCCCACCACGGACACCACGAGGGTCTACAACGGCGGGGCGGACGCCGCCTCCACTCTGCTCGGTACGCCCCGCCTGCCTCACCCAGACAGCGGTGACCCGTGAGGCCGAGGACGGCGCTGACGCGTCTTGTCTCCCCAGGTGCCGTCACCTCCTTTGCCGCCGGCTTCGTGCAGCTCCGCTGGGCGCTGTGGGCCGAGCTGATCATCGCGGTGGTGACGGTGCTGCAGGCCGGGCTGGTCTTCCTCATGTACAGGACCAGCAGCATCTGGCTGTGCTACTCGGCCTTCGTGCTCTTCCGTGGCTCCTACCAGTTCCTGGTGCCCGTCGCCACGTGAGTCGGGCTGGTGGGGGGTGGCCACGTGGGACTGCTGGCAGGAGAGCCCCGAAAGACCGCAGCCGAGGGTGGGCAGCTGGAGGGTCGTGCGCCGTGTGTATCGAGAGGCCTCCTTCCGGAAGGTTCCACGGGTAGCTGCAGGGCTATGTGCCAGGCAGCGTGGAGCGGGTGTGCTGGCACGTCACTCACATCAGGAGGCGCGTGAGCCCTGGATGCCTTTAGCCAGGGCCCCGCTTGTCCACAGCGCGCCCCGTCCTGGCCACCAGGATCGCGGGGCTGGGCAAGGAGCCATGTGGGCATCCCCTTTGCTCCCCTCTTGAGCCACGGTGTCCACAGGGACCGGACCTCGGGAGGTCCTTTCTTCCAGTCTCCTGGCCCTGCTGTCCCATCCTGGGTCATTCCCATCCCCTCCCACTTCTGCTGCTGGGCACAGTGGCCCACAGCCCAAGAGTGACTGGGTGACCCAGCTTGCCTTCTGCCCGGGGGAGCCCTTCCCCTGACGCCCTTGTGTTCCTCACACTCCTGGGGATGCTCCAGCACTGGCCCGGGGACATCCCGGGAGCTGCCTGCCAACCACCCGTGCCTTCCAGACCCTTCCTCAGCCCGCATCTCGCTGGCTTCTGACACCCTCGTACACCCTTTGAATTGGACCTGTCACGAAGCTGCACACGTACACCATGTGTTCACCCCAGACACGTGCTCACACCGTACGTGTTCACACCGTAACATGCCCTCATGCCACGCACAGCACACATGCTCAGGACACCTCCTGCACCTGGCAGGTGGCCTGTCATTGTCTCCCGCTGTTTGGCCCTAGCTCCGCTCTGAGCCCCGTCTCCCTGGGGGCACCTCCCGCCCCACTTGGACTGCCCACTCCGGTCACACCCAGCGAGATCTGTCCCTGCCTGGTGCTGAGCTCAGACCGTGTCCTCGAACTCCTGACCCTCTGCAGCCGTCGCCCCGCAGTGTGGTGGCCTGATTGCCCTGAGCCGTCTCACAGGAGCACCCGGCACCCAGCGTCCCTCTCCTGCCCTGGGCTGCGTCCTTCCTTTCCTCCCCGTCAGGGTCAGTGCTGCCCAGACACCCCGACTACCCTGGCCCTGCTCTCTTGATTTCTGCTCCTAATGCCCCCCTGCCCGCGTGGCCATGGCTGTGGCCTGGACTCCGTGCACACTGGACGCTGTGTCCTCCTCTCCTGACACTCAGCCTGGAAACGTCCCACCTGTCCCGTCACTGTCAGCGTTTCGGAACGGGCGCCAGGGCCGTGGGTGTCTTTCCCTCCCTTTCCTTCTCCCAGGACCACTTAGTGTCTCACGTGTTCTTGTTAATTGTAAAAGCCATAGATGTTCGTGGCAAAAAGATCCGATACGATGCAGAAAAGGTCAAATGTGAGGCAGAAAGGCGTGAAGGAGACAGCAGACCTCCTCAGACCCCAGACCCCGTGGCTGACGTGGGTATTGGGCTGCCTGGAGCGAGCCGGGGTCACTCTGCACCCCTGCCCCTCGTAACCGCGTGGCTCCATGTCAGAGGGCATTGTCATCTGTCCTCCTGGTGATGAGGCCCCTGTCTCCGATATCTTCCCGTGACAGAAAACATGGGAGCCACCCCCTCTCACCTACATTTTTCTTCCCAAATTCTGACAATGGCCTCAGGTGGGTCCTGGAAGGGAGCCGGCCAGGTCAGAGGGCACGTGCTTTGGAAGGGGGTTTCAGAGACGTCGCAGACGCTGTCCAGGCAGGCACACAGCCCCTGCGGGTGGTGGAGGGCGGCCCGCGGGCTAGTTGCCTTTCCCTGGTGTCCTGCCCAGTTTATACCTGTGGCTTCTTTTTCTGCCGGGATTTCTTTTTTCGCGATTGTCTGCAGTGCGCTTACCTCTACCACATGTGACGGGAGCCTTTTATTATGTGTTGCCGTGTTACCGTTTGCTTTAATCCGACTCTCGGAGTTCGCGCAGCACTGCCTGAGTCAGTTGTGTGTGTGGTGTGACGTCCTGCCCGCGCCTGCGGGACCTGGCCCAGCGCCCGCTTCCCGGGAGTGAACCTGCCGTTAGGGACCTTTGATCCACCGGCTGTCTTCTCTTAGTTAGTGCACCGTTTGTCACGTGACTGCTCATCCTTGCCCTTCGTGTACTGCCCCCTCTCCCTGAGCCCCCAGCAGAAGCTCCTCGGTCATTCTCCGTAAAGGCTTCGTGGGTATTTTTGTTCATTTATTCTTCAGAACTGACACTTCTTGATCAGTTTTTTCTGTTTTTTTTAAAGGCACTTTGGGGCTTTTAATTGGAAGTACGTTCAAATGTTAATTTCTCTGCCGGGCACCGCAGGCTCTGAGTGTATTAATTCCTCTTGCCTTCTTTATTTGTTTTACGGTTCTTTCTGTAATTTACTGAATCATTTAATGACAAAGGACTTTAATCCCGGAATTTTCCTCGTACTCTGTCCGTGCAGTGCCCCATCTGTTAATGCCCGGCTCTCATGAGGCTGATTTTCTGGGAACGCTGTAGTGATTATGACTTACTCTGTCCTGGAGTTACCAGGAGACTTCAAGCATCTCCCGAGGTTGCCTTCTGCACCTGGTTTTGCACTCGCTTTGTGAGTCATTGCAGGAGGACGTGCCAGGTCAGGACGCAGCCCCAGAGCGGTAGGCAGCCTGGGCACTGGGCGGGTCTCGCCTATGCCCCGCGGCTGTTCCCGGTGGCCCGGGAGCGCTGCCCCGCACCTGGGCCGTCTGCGCCTGTGCGTGCACCTCGCTCCCAGCAGGGTCTGACCTCGCCGCTTCCCCGTTAAGTTTTCAGATCGCGTCTTCTCTTTCTCAAGAGCTCCGCGCCCTTGTCTTCGGAGTCAACACGTTCCTCGCCACTGTCCTCAAGACCATCATCACCCTCGTTGTCTCCGACAAGCGGGGCCTGGGCCTCCCGGTCCGCTCTCAGGTGAGCCCCCGTTTTGGGCTCACTTCCTTGAGGAGGGAAGGCTCTGGAGCGTGTCCTGGCCAGGCCTCCTCGTGGCCACGCAGCCAGTGGTGTTGCCTGTCCCGGGACCCAGACCACAGACCCGCTGAGGGTGGGGCGTCTCCATCCAGACCCCCTGGACTGAGCGGGAGCAGGGAGGGAAGGGTCAGAGGGCCAGGTGGCAGGGACCACAGTCCGGCCTGTGCGGCTCCCTGCCAGGGCTGAGTTTGGGGCTGTAAGTGCCGCCCACATCTGGGCAGTGCGGTGGGCATGCGTGGTCGAGTGTGGCGAGACCTCTGGGGCCTCCAAGGCTGGCCTGGGTGCAGGTGGCTCTGGAGGTGCTCTCACCGGCCCTGGGCGCCCCCTGCACTGGCTGAGGTTCCCGGAGGGACAGAGGCGTGGCCGAGCATCCCCTGTGCCCTCGTTCAGGTCCCTGCCTGTGACGGGTCCTGGCTCACGTGGCAGCCGTCTGTCTCCTCTGTGGAGGGTGTGCCCTCGTTCAGGTCCCTGCCTGTGATGACGGGTCCTGGCTCACGTGGCAGCGGTCTGTCTCCTCTGTGGGGGACAGCAGGGAGTGGAGCTCGTGGGGTTGACGTTGGCGCCTGCTGGCCCCTTTCCCGGCCCCTCCCTCCATCCAGTCCTAGGCGGGTCCTCGGTCTTCCAAGAAGAACTTGAGAATTCCTCTTCGCTGTGAGACTGGGGGCCACTCGGGCATGTGACTCCCAGTGGCCTCACCCAGGGCAGGACCAGTCTTGAGTGAGCTGGAATTAGCCAGAGGATGGTCCCGTGGGAGGGATTGTCACCGGGCTCCCCCGGGGATCGTGCCCCGCCCTCTGCCTGTGGGACGCAGCCTCCATCTGCTGGGAGCCCAGACCTCCCTGGGGCTTGTTCGGCTCCGTGGAGAAGTCCCAGCCCTCCGTCCGAGGTGCCTTGGTGATCCCAAAGCTGGCCAGGAAGGAAGTCCCAGGCATGAGAGACCCTCTTGTTCGGACACTGGCTGTCTGGATGGGGTTTGGACATCCATTTTGGTGAAGGACATCAGAGCCTCTGGTCCTTTGTGTCCACATGGGCAGGCAGGTCTTGGCCCTTGGTCACCAGTGGGGCCCTCCGGGGACACTGCCCCATCCACCCCAGGCTGAACACTGGGGACTGTGGCTGAGCAGGGTGGCCAGGCTGGACTCAGGTCCACAGGGCCATGTGCCACTGCACCTACGGGGTGGGCGGGAGGGGTTGTCCGGAGAGCACAAGGCCTGTCGTCCAGAGGTGGCGGGCTGGGGCCTCCTTCCCCAGGGACCCTCCAGGGGAGGCCTCTCCCCGAGAGCGGTGGCCTCGCAGGGGAGCATGTTGTCCCCTGGCCTTTCCATGGGGCCTTGCCTGGCAGCCGTCCAGCTGGCCTGGGAGGGGCCCCAGTACCTGGGGGAGCCTCTCCGTCCCTGGAGCCCTGGGTGTCCCGGCTCTGGGCAGTGGGGCTTCCGAGGGCCCAAGGCGGGGGGCAGGGGCTGGGCCTTCCTCGCCTGACCTGGCCCCAGCCCCTTCCACGTGACAGGTTCTGGCCACGCTGGGTCAAGCTGACGACAATATATTGATTTTTCTCCTGCTGGATTAATTTCCTGGTTAAAAGGTAACTCTAGAGGTTGGTTCGTAGCTAGAAATCCTGGTGGCATCCAGAAGGAAAGTCGCCCCGGCTCGTCCTACTCACCTTCCCTGCACGTGGTGTTCTGGGTGCCCCCTCCCTCCGTCCCGGGTGGCGAGAGTGGGGCAGAGCCGGTGGTGGGAACCAGCACGGAACAGGCAGGGAGCTGGCCTGGGCTGGCTGGTCTTTTAAGTTGAACTCTACTTCTGGGTCACCACACACTCACCTGTGGGGTAACAGGTGATGCAAAGACTCACGTACCTGGTGTGGGCCCAGCCTCCCCACCGGTCACGTCCTGCAGTTCTGCGGTGCGGGCACTCTCGGGATACGGACCGTGCACAGTCGAGACGGGAGTATCCCTCCCTGCCCCCTGCGGCCACACCAGGCCCCCACCCTGCCTCCTCCCTGACCCCTGGCCACCACGGTCTGCCCCCCATTTCTATAGCGTTGTCATCGCGAGAGTGGGACCCTGCAGCTGTGAGTCGGGATTGCCTTCCCCACTCAGCCCAAGTCCTGGAGATGCATGGCTACTTCACTCCGATCCTTTGCTACATGGGGCTCCGCGGTGGCTGGACCACGGCTCATTTACCCACTCACCGCCAAGAGCCCTGGCTTTATCCAGTTGGGGGCTGCTCTAAACATTTGTTTATAGCTTTTTGTGTGAACGCAGTTTTCCATTTCTCTGGATAAATGCCCTGAAGTACAGTTGTTGAGTCACGTGGTGGCTGCCAGACTGTTTTCCACGGTTGCTGCACCATTTAACATTCCCACTGGCCTGCCTGAGGGATCCGGGTTCCCCACATTCTCATCAGCGTTCAGTGTGGCCACCGTTTCTGTTCGGCCATTCCGAGCCGTGTGGAGGGCTGGTGGTCCCTGTGGTTCCATTTGCATTTTCCCTGGTGGCTGTGACGCTCTTCTCCCCACGTGCAGCTGCCATCTGTACATCCTCTTTGGTGAAGTGTTTCTTCACTTTTCTGCCCATTTCCTAATTGGCTCCTTTGTTTTTTTTTTTTTTTTTTGCGGTACGCGGGCCTCTCACTGTTGTGGCCTCTCCCGTTGCGGAGCACAGGCTCAGCGGCCACGGCTCACGGGCCCAGCCGCTCCGCGGCATGTGGGATCTTCCCGGACCGGGGCACGAACCCGTGTCCCCTGCATCGGCAGGCGGACTCTCAACCACTGCGCCACCAGGGAAGCCCCTCCTTTGTTTTTTCACTTGAGTTTTGAGAATGTCTGTGTATTCTAGGTAGTAGTCCTTTGTTGGATGTGTGCTTTGCAAAGGCTTCTCCCTGCTCGTAGCTCACCATCTTATCTTCCTAATAGGGTTGTTTGTAACATAAGTTTTTAATTTTGATGAGGTCTGATTTATTCATTTGTCCTTTTGTGGATCTTAGTTTTGGTGTCACATATAATAACTCTTTGGCCCTGGGTCCCAAAGATTTTCCCCAACATCTAAGTCTGTGACCTGTTTTGAGTTAATTTTTGTGTAAGGTGTGAAGCTTACAACATTTCATTCCTTTGTCTCTGGATGTCTGGTTGCTCTAGCACCATTTGTTGAAAAGACTGCATTGCTTTCCACCACTTGTGTGAGTCTGTTTCTGGGCTCTCTGTCTGTTCTGTTGAGCTATGTGCCTACCCTCCCTCCACTACCACACTGTCTTGCTTGTGTAGCTAGGTGGTAAGTTTTTGAAATTTGGTACACCGATTCCTCCAACTTTGAAATTAAAAAAAAAATTATTTTAGCTATAATAGTTTCTTTGCCTTTCCCTATAAATTTTAGAGTAATCATGTGTATATCTACAAAAATTTTTGCTGGGCTTTTCTAGGAATTGCATTAAGCTTGTTTATCAATATTGGGGGAATTGACATCTTCTACTATGTAGAATCTTCCAACCTGTGAACATGGTATGTCTCTCCATTTACTTAGAACTTTGATTTCTTTCAGCATTTTGTAGTTTTCAACATGCAAGTACTGTAGTGCTGTGCGTGTTTTGTTAGATTTATTCCTAAGAATTTCCTTTTTTTTTGAGCAATTGTAAATGATACCGTATTTATAGTTTTGGTGTCTGCATTAATCTTCTAGGGCTGCCATAACAAAATATCACAGGCTGGGTAGTTCATGCAGCAGAAATTTATTCTCTAACAGTCTGGAGGCTGGAAGTCTGAGATCAAGGTGTCAGCAGGTTTGGTTTCTCCTGAGGCCTCTCTCCTCAGCATGCAGACGGCCGTCTTCTCCTTGTGTCCCCATGTGGTCTTTCCTCGGTGCGTGTGCACTCCTGGTGTCTCTCTCTTATAAGGAGTCCTACTGGATTAGGGTCCCACCCTCATGACCTCATTTAACCTTAATCATTCCTGAAAGGCCCCATCTCTAAATACAGTCACAGCGGGGCTTGGCGCTTCAACAAATGAATTTGGAGGGACACAGTTCGTCTCATCACAGTGCCCAGGTGTTCACTGCTAGTACGGGCAGACCTCGTTTATTGTGCCTCACAGATACTGACTTTTTTACAAGTTGAAGGTTTGTGGCAGCCCTGCATCGTCAGATGACAGCATCTTTTAGCAATAAGGTATTTTTATTAAGGTATGCACACTGTTGTTTTTAGACATAATGCTATCGCACACTTAATAGACTATAGTATCGCATAAACATAATTATCATATGCCCTGGGAAACCAAAAAATTTGCGTGACTTGCTTTATTGCAATATTTACTTTATTGCGGTGGTTCGGAACTGAACAATATCTCTGAGGTCTGCCTGTATAAGAAATACACTGATGTTTGTGAGTTAACCTCGTATAGTCTTTCTGAGGTCACTTATTAGTTCTGGGAGGTTTTTATTTTAATGTTTTTTATCTATTTTTCTTGCCTTACTGTTACTGGCTAGAACTTTTGTCCTTATTATTTCCTTCTTTCTACTTGCTTTGGATTTATTTTGCTCATCTTTCTCTAGGTTCTTTAGATGGGAGCTTAGATAAATCGTATGAGAATTCTTCTTTTCTAATATTTCCATTTCTTGCTATACATTTCCTTCTCAGCCTGCTTTAGCTACACCCCACAGATTTTGATATGTTGTATTTTCTTTTTCATTCATTTCTATGTATTTCTATCTCCTTTCATACTTTCTGGTTGACCTATGATTATTTCAAAATGTGTTGTTTATTTTCCAAGTGTTTTGATATTTTCCTGTTATCTTTCTGTTATTGGTTTCTATTTTGATTATGTTCTATTGTGAGCAGAGAACACAATCTGTATTATTTCAATTCTTATAATTTGTTGAGGTTTGTTTTAGGGGCCAGGACATGGCCTATCTTGTTATAAGCTCCATGTACACTTGAAAAGAATGCGAATCCTGCTGTTTTGGGGTGGAGTGTTCCATAAATATCGATAAGGTCCTATAGTTGATGGTGGTATTGCTTTCTTCTCTATGCTTATGGATTTTTTTGTCTGGCCTATTGTTGAGAAGGGGTGTTGAGGTTTCCATTTATAATAGTGACTTTGTCTATTTCTCCTTTCAATTCTGTCATGTTTTTGCTTCATGTTTTTGCAGCTTTCTGTTGCATTACACATACACTGGATGTCTTGGTGGATTGAGCCTTTTATCATTATGTAATGTTCTTCTCTGCCTGTGGTCATTTTCTTTTCTCTGAAGTCTACTTTACCTGATATTAATGTAGCCATTCTGCTTTCCTTTGGTTAATGTTTACATGACATATTATCTTCCATCCTTTTACTTTTAACTTGACTATATTGTTATACCTGAGTTTCTTGTAGATAGCTTATGGTTGTCGTCACGTTTTTTTAATCCACTCTGCCAATATCTGTCTGTAATTGGTTTATTTAGACCATTTATGTTTAGTGTAATTGTTGATGTATTAGTCCTTATGTCTGACATTTCAGTTTTTGTTTTCTTTTTATTCTCTCTGCCTTTTGTTTCTGTTTTCCTTTTTTGTGCCTTCTCATAGATTATTTACAGATTCTTCAGAATTTCATTTTGGTTTATCTGTTGTATTTTTGAGTGTATCGCTCACGGTAACTTTTTTGATGGTTGCTCTGTGTATTAAATGGCCAGTTGTAGCGAAGTATTGAAATCTCGCCTCCTTTAGGTCACTTTTCTCTCTACTGCTTAAGTACAAGTGTCTTACTTATTTCTTCTGTATACCATTAGAGCCACCTAAGATAGGATAATAAGTTTTGCTCCAGCTGTCAAACATTTAGGAAACTGAAGAGAAGGAAAGTCTATTTACCCACAATTTCAATCACTGTGTTCTTTCTCCTTCTTGATGTTCCAGGTTTCTTATCATTTACTTTCTGTTTAGAGAACCTCCTTTAAGCATTCTTTTAAGGCAGGTCTGCCAGTGACAAATTGTTTTTAGTTTTTCTTTATCTGAGAATGTCTTGATTTATTTTTCATTCCTGAATTTTTCAGTATGAGAAAAATTTGTCATATCCTTGTGGCCTTCCTGGTTTCTGATGAAAAATCCACTGTCGTTCTAATTATTTTTCCCTTAAGGTGTCATTTTTTTTTTTTCTGGCTGCTTTCAAGATTTTTCCTTTTTCTTTAGCTTTCAAAAATTTGAATATGGTGTGTGTTGGTCTGATTTGGGGGTGTTGTCTTGTTTGGGGTTCTCTCAGCTTCTTGAATCCATAGGTTTATGTCTCTTACCAAACTTGGGAAGTTTTCCCAGTCATTATTTCCTCAAGTACTTTTTCAGCCCCATTCTTTTTCTTTCTTCTTATTTTACACCCATGACACAGTGTTACATTTTGTCCCCTGGAGAATGAGGCTCTGCTTTTTTTCCCCATCTGTTTTCTCTTTGTTGTTCAGATTTGGTGATTTCTATTGTTCCATCTTCCAGTTCACTGATTCTTTTCTCTGTGCCCTCCATTCTGTTGTTGAGACCATTTGCTGAGTATTTATTTTGGTTATTATATTTTTCAATTGTAGCTTTTCTTCTTTATCTCTTCTGTTTCTTTTCTGAGACTTTTTTCGTTTGTCTCAAGCATGTTTGTTATTGCTTGATGAAGCATTTTTACGGTGACTACTTTAAGATCCTTCTCAGATAACTGTAACATCTCTGTCATCTTGGTGTGGGTGTCTGCTGATTGTGTTTCATTCATTTAGAGATCTGTGTGTTTGTAAGTGTGCTGAGTGATGTTTTTTAATGAAACCTGTACACTTTGGCTATAATATTTTGAGACTCTGGCTCTCATTTAATCCTTCTGTTTTAGCTAGCTTCTCCTGACACCGGCCTAGCAGAGGACTAGGGGCATGCACCTCATTATAGCCAGGTGGGGTGGGATTCTAGGCTCCCCACTCAGCCCTCCTCACGCTGAGGGGTGGGGTGGGGCTTCTCCTTACTGCTGGGCAAGGAAGGGAGTGCCAGCTCCGCACATGGCCTGCAGTGGTCAGGAGGGCCATGGTTGCCTCATTACTGCTCCCCACGTGGCCTCCAGTGACACTGGTTGGGGGGGGAGCATTCTCACTGCGGCTGGGTGGGGTAAAAGTCCTGACTCTTCAGGGAGGGGGGGCACCACCTGGGGGGAGTGAAAGTCCAGGCTTTCCATGTGGTCCCTACGGGGATGGACATTCCAGCTTCCCACTGGGCCCTGACCAACACCACCCGACGGGGGTGGGGGGTGTACAGCCTGGGTCATGAGGGTGGGGTCTGGCTAGAGGAGCGGGGCTCCCACTCATCAGGGTCCTGTCCTGCTGGGCGGGTGGGGGTCCCTCTCCTGCTCCTTTGGGCACAGCAGCTTTTGTTGAGTGTTTTTTTCTGTTTCCTGGTATTTCTGGTTTGTGGGCTTCTTTGGTTCCTTTAAAAATACATGCAGCAGAAAGAAAAGAAGCCCAGGGAGCACACTGCCGTGGTGCTCCTTGGATTCCAAGGCCCCAGCTAGTCTGCCCCCATCCACTTTTCAGAGGCACCTTCTGTGTGTCGTCTGTGCAGTGTCCAGGGTTCTAATCGTACTTGCGAGGAACAGGCAAGTCACGCCAGCTCCATCCTCCCGGAAGCCAAGTCCCCGACGTTTCATTGCCTGGTTTTGCTTCTGAAAATGAGCTTTCCCAGAAGGGCTGAGCACGCAGTGCTGAGGGGTTCTCGGGGAGGCCACTCGGGGCAGCTGAGCTCCGGGGCCGTGGGCGGGACTCACGCTCGTCTGGCCCACACGCGAAGGAGACCACCCTGGATCCCCTGCCCCCTGCGGTCTGAGAATCGGGGGGAGTTTCCCGTGTGCTGGGCACTCCTCCCTGTGCATCACCGCTGTGCAGCTTCACTGGTCCCGGGGTGCAGGGCTGCACTGCCCTGGGGCCACGGGGGCTGCGGGGGCCGGGAGACCTGGGCGGCCTGTTCTCCTCCACCAGCCTCCGCCCGCACAGGTGTCCTCCGTGAGGACTTGGCCCCAGAGCCAAGTGCACATTTGCTGTCACACAAGGTGATCGAAGTGCTACGGGGCAGATGGCGGAGGCGCAGAAGTGCTGGGTTTGCAGAAGCTCTGCTGGGTGGGTGGAGGCTGGGCCCTGCTCCGGCCTCCACGACCCCTGGGTGCCCCCGCCCGCCTCACCTGCACCCTCTCTGTTCCAGTTCCTCATCTACTTTGTGTACTTCCTGGTGCTGTTTGTCGCCTATGTGCTTGCGGCCTTGCTGACGGGCCTGCGCCACTTCCGACAGGGCCGCCGCCAGCCCCCGCCACCGGCCCAGGAGCTGATGAGTCCGATGCAGGAGCCGGCCGCGCAGGACGGGCTCGCCCCAGAGGACGGCGTGCGAGCCGTGGGGGAGCAGAGGCAGCAGCCCGAGGCCAAGGCCTGACCCTGCGCGACCTGCTCTCCCGGCCGGTGGGCGGCCAGGTTCCTGGCACCAGACGCAGCGGGCCTGGGCCTTGACCTCAGAGCTGACACGTCCCCAGCAGCTGCCTGTCTTCTGGGTGTCAGCAGCCAGGTTTCCGGCATCGTCCACATCGTCAGATGGCGGCACCGGTGACTGACAGGCCCCCGGTGCTCTGTCGCTGAGACCCAAGCCTCGGGGGCCTCCAGCCTCCGTGAGGGGTCCTCGGCTCACCCCGAGCGGGGCACTCCTCAGCCCTGCTTCACGCCCTGGCTGTGACCCGCGGCCTGCTGGGGATGCTCAGGCAGCTGCCCGGCCATTGGGGGCTGCTTTGCTGTCCCTGCCTACACGTGGCCGGTGCGGGGGGTCCACGTGCACGCCAGACCTCCCTGCTTTCACCCCCTTGTCCCAGGGAAATGGCAAGGTGGTCCCAGACGCGAGCCCAGGGGACCCGGTGCCCACGGGGTGACCCGGGCCCTGGGGGTGGGGGCCGTGTTCCTGAGCCTGTGGCTGAACTGTGACGTCTGCAGTTGTCCAGGTACTTTCGTTGTAAACGATGCTCTGTTCCTTTTTTTGGAAAAAAAAACCTGACAAAAATGAGGACCCTGTTCTGGCTTGTTTCTGGGGGAGAAGTGGGGCGCTGGGGGTGGCGGCTCCGTCGGGTGGAAGCCCGGGAGCACCGGCTCCTCCGCTCTGGGCTTCACCCCAGGTCCTCTCTGCCCTGCGATCCGGAGCTGGGTGGATGCTGACCCGCTCCCGGTGGTGGGGGCCGCTCACGCACCAGCCCCCGGGGGACTTGCCCACGTCACCCGGGCACTGCCACCGGGCCCGAGAGCCGGTCGTGCTTCCTCTGACACGTGACACCATCCGCTTGGCCCCAGGCACGTGAAGCAGACGCACAGCCCGAGTGAGGGGACCCCTGACTCCACGCATCCATCCGGTCGAGAGGGTCTCAGCCCTGCCCCCCAGCAGGTGAGGACCCAACCCCGTCCTGATCTGAACCCGTCCCCTCCCATGGCCTCCGGCCCTCACCCAGGGTCTTCGGGAAAGGCCGCTGCTGTGAGTTCAGAGCAGGACGCCTGGTGGAGGAGGGGCCGGAGCTGGCTGCCCCCTGGGACCCCTGAGGTCGGGTTGGGTGAGCAGGGCGTCTCGGGGCACCCTGAGGGTCAAGGAAGAGGCTGTACACGCAGCTTGACTCAACTCACGGCCGTTGGTGTGGGTCAGATAGGTCAGGTGGTCCCCAGGCGCCTCCACACAAGACACCACAGCCGACCCCAGGGCGCTGCTGGGAAGGGGCAGCACCCCCTCCATGCTCAGGGAGCTGGCGGGGCTTGATGGGTGGAGGAGGCTCGCCTCTGGTTACTGACCCAGGAGGCAGGGCTCTGCTCGGTGCCCCCCGTGAGCACGACCCAGGGCCCTGATCTCCCGCCTCTGCCTGCTCCCCCTGCAGCCTCCCCACAGGTGCTGGTCCCCCCACTCGGCCTCTGCCACCCCTAGTCCCGAGCCCCTGGGGCACCACTGAGCCCCTGCTCTGTGCAGTGTGCACGGCCCCTCGGGCTCAGACATCTGCCACAGCTGTGGGGGGCACGGGGGCCGGGGCCGGACCACCTAGCCGGCTCCGAAGAGCTTGTGAGGCTGCTGGCCACTGCCAGGGAGACCCTGAGAGAGAAGAAAGGTGTGGGGCGCCTGTGGCATCCGTGGACAGCCGTGTACATCCATGTGTATCTGTAGCTCACATCCGTGTACATCTGTGTACACCCGTGTGTATCTCACACCCATGTATATCCACTCACATCTGTGTGCCTCTGCGTGTATCCATGTACATCCGTGCACAGATGTGTATACCTGCCCACGTGTGTCTGTCCGTGTACACAGCGCACCCATGGTGGCCCTCCATATCCGGCCATTCCACATCTGGCCATGTGCCAGCCACTATTTACATGGAATTTACATTGTATTTACAACTGTTTATATAGCGTTTTTCTTGTCTTAGGTATGATAGTAACCTGAGATAAATTAAAGCATACAGGAGGATGTGCATAGGTTGTATGCAAGGGTCCTGAACACCCGCAGGTTTGGTATCTGAGGGGGTCCTGGAACCAACCCCCCACGGGTACAGAAGGACGACCATGCATCTGGGAACCCATGTGTGTTCATGGGCATCCGTGTACCTCTGCGTATACCTGTGCCCACCTGTACTCTAGCAGGACTGGCCACCTGGGCCGTCCAGAACAGAGACTCCTGAGGACTCGTGACGGTGAAAGCCGCTTGCAAACCAAGTGTCAGTGTAAATGGTCATTTTTATTCGGCGCCTGTTTGGAAACCACAGACACAGTTCACAGGACCAGCCCCTGCGGTTTACAGTCACAGCGCCTGGACAGCAGACCCTGGGGCAGCTGGGCTGTGGGCCACCCCACCAGCTCCCCTGGAGATGTCCCCTTCACTCCTCCCACGAGGAGGGCAATGACGTGGGTTTGCCCCAAGACGTGCTGCTACAGACAGTGGTGAGCAGGGTCCAAGCACGCGTGGCCCGCCTGTGAACACGGCCCAGCCCCTCCACGCAGCCTCGCCCGTCCCGGGGCTCAGCTGGGCAGCCTGTGGGCTCTGTCCTGGCGGGGGGCACGTGTGGCCTTCTGCCTCCGAGGGCTTCTGCCTCTCTGTCCTGCAGAGGTGAAGCCAGGGCCTTGGTGCCAAGCTCAGGAGGCAGGTCTGACCCAGGACTTGAGGCAGCCTGGGTCTGGGCTCAGTTGGGTCCCCAGACATGCTGCTGGGCAGAGCTGGTCAGGCATTGGACTCAGGGAAGGAGTGCCCAGTGTGAGGTCTGGGCCCAGGGACCCGGTGCTGGTTTATGGACCCCAAAAAGCTCTCCCAGTACAGTCCGGGCCGGGCCAGGCTCTGTGCCGGTGGGACCTCAGGGGACACGGGAAGCCAGAGTGGGACAGAGAGGACCGCAGACAGGCCCACGTGGTGGGGCTGGCC
>NW_020174642.1:12612571-12615529 GCF_003031525.2 Neophocaena asiaeorientalis asiaeorientalis | reverse complement strand
GCACCCAGGGGAGTTGCTGCCAGAGGCTGAGAGGAGGTGGTCTCCCCTGGCGCCGCGCGTGGCCCAAGAGTGGGCCGGCCAGCTCGAGAGAGGGCAGGAGGGAGGCCCCGGCACCTCGTCGCGGCTGCCCTGCAGACAGGCCTGGCATTGGCGCCACAAGTCTTTCTGGGCAGGAAACAGAGCCACCAGCACCTGCCCGGGCGGTTAGGGGCCCCACTCGGCACCCGGGAGGCCTCTCCCTAGGCCTCTCCTCTTGCCTAAATGGGCCAGGCCCACCCCCTGGTCTGATTCGGGCCAGGAGGGCAGCACAGGCACCGAGGCTCTGGGGGAGAGGCGGGGGGGGGGGGGGTCTGGGCACCAGGCTGTCTTAGGCACCGAGGCTCTGGGGGAGAGGCGGGGGGGGGGAGTCTGGGCCCCAGGCTGTCTTAGGCACCGAGGCTCTGGGGGAGAGGCGGGGGGGGGGAGTCTGGGCCCCAGGCTGTCTTAGGCACCGAGGCTCTGGGGGAGAGGCGGGGGGGGGGAGTCTGGGCCCCAGGCTGTCTTAGGCACCGAGGCTCTGGGGGAGAGGCGGGGGGGGGGAGTCTGGGCCCCAGGCTGTCTTAGGCACCGAGGCTCTGGGGGAGAGGCGGGGGGGGGGAGTCTGGGCCCCAGGCTGTCTTAGGCACCGAGGCTCTGGGGGAGAGGCGGGGGGGGGGAGTCTGGGCCCCAGGCTGTCTTAGGCACCGAGGCTCTGGGGGAGAGGCGGGGGGGGGGAGTCTGGGCCCCAGGCTGTCTTAGGCACCGAGGCTCTGGGGGAGAGGCGGGGGGGGGGAGTCTGGGCCCCAGGCTGTCTTAGGCACCGAGGCTCTGGGGGAGAGGCGGGTAGGGGGAGAGTCTGCGCACCAGGCTGTCGTAAACTTTTTAAAAAATACACTCTTTGGCTTCTTTTTATTTCTGGAGGATTACATGAAACGTGAACCATACAGGAAAGTGTCCCAGCCAGGTCCCCGCCCTGGGCTCCAGCAGAGGCTCCCCGCGCGGGCCGGGGGCATGTCCGCTCCCCTGCCTGCCGCCTGGCTCTTCTCCGGCCCTCTGTCTGTGCGTCCATCTGTCCATGGCGCCAGCAGAGGCCCTACTTGGAGGAGGAGGTCATGAAGCTGTTCTCGATGCAGAGAACGATGAAGGCGTTGTAGCAGCTCGCCGCTTTCTGCTCCAGCAGCCGGCCCGCCAGCAGCGAGGAGGCCTGGCCCGTGGCCGCCCTGGCCTCGGTCCGCCACGTCTCGCAGTAGCTCTCCGTCAACCGGCGCCCGCTGGGGTCCGAGCCGTGCCACAAGCTCTTCTGGGGCCTGCAGGAGGCAGCGGCCGTCAGTCTCAGCGGGGGCCACCCCCGCCCCACGCTGGAGGCCGCCCCAGGCAGGACAGGGCGCCTCCCAAAGGCGGAGGTTTGGCGGGATGCGGGGGCCGCTGGGAGGGCAGGGACTCGGGTGGCTGGGAGTCAGGCCAAGCTCGTCCTGGGCGCTTGGCCTCCCAGGTCACACCCCGTCCTGCTGCTGCTTTTGGGGGCACAGCCTGGCCAGCAGCGTCTGGTGACCTCGAGGGCTGACCCTTCGGGGCCTGGCTGGGCCTGGCTTCGAGGGCCCGTGCTTCGTAAAGCCCATCTCGGTGCGGCCTCCTCGCTGGGAACGAGGCGCAGGCCTGGAGCCCACAGCCCTGCCCGAGGCTCCCACACGGACCGGAGCACGGCCCTGGGCGGTGCTCCTCGGTGAGGGCAGGGACGCGGGCTCGGCTGAGCCCCCGAGTGTTGGGGAACAGGGGCCTCACACCTGCAAGCAGGGGCACGATGGGCGTGAAGCCGACCTGAGGGCAAGCTAGCGACTTCTGTCAGCGTGTCAGGTAGGCACGCATGTTCTCCGCCCCAGAGGTTCCACGTTGAGGAATTTATAGAAGTAATTCGCTGTGATGTCTATGTGACAGACAGAGGGGGCTGGAGCCCGTCTCCCCAGCAGGAAGTTGGGGGCACTTGCCCGGGAAGCAGGCCAGGTGAGGGTGTTTCAGGTAACACCACAAACGATGCTCTACTCTTCCTCCTGTGCTTTTGGATTTGGGGAGTTTTAAGCCACGAGCGTGTTCCAGGATTGGGTCAGCCTGGAGGCTCAAAGCCAGGAGCGTCGCCCCTTTGCTCAGGGCTCTTGCATCCAGAGAGGCCCCGAGCTGCTGCGCCCACACAGCGGACCTACCAGGCGGGGTGCTGTAGGACGTCTCTGCCGTCGAAAGAGAAGATGCGGGCACCGGGCTTCAGCTGGCCCTCGGAGCCCGAGAACAAGGCCTCCCAGCTGGGAGACAGCACCTCATCCTGCGGAGGGAAGCGGGGTCATTCCGTCTCTGGTTATCTCCTGCCAGAGGGACAAGCGGCCGAAGGGGTCTCGGTAACGCCCACGCCTGCCCAAGGGGTCTCCCGCCCTCTCCCAGGAACGTGGGGCACCCGCCCCCAGCCCTGGACCCTGGGCCAGAGCGAGTCCACCGCCTTTGGTCCCAGGGAACATCGGCGCATCCAGAGAGCACATGGTTCCGCTCGCGGGAGGAGCCATAGAGTACATCCCCGTGGACAGCACCGTGCAGGGACGCCCAGCCCTGGACTGACACCTGAGTGGTGAGGGCCCGAGGGCCCAGGCCACCTCCGGAAGCTGGTGATGCACCAGCGCGCCTGGCGGGCGGGGGCAGGGGTCGGGGGCCACGTGGGGCCTCCATGGGGTGCCCGGTGGTCCTCAGGAGCGAGACCTGCCCAGCGCCCACCCGACCCCCGGGCCCGGCCCGGGTTGGGGCGCGCACGCACTCTGAGGTTGACGACGGGCAGGGTGGCGCGGTCTGCGCGACGCACGATGCTGTAGAGGTCCTGCAGCCGCGAGGACAGGAAGGCGCGGAAGGTGCCCGCCAGCCCCGCGGCGCGCGCCTGCTGGAAGCACTGGAAGTCGGCGCCGC
>NW_020174642.1:12601279-12612425 GCF_003031525.2 Neophocaena asiaeorientalis asiaeorientalis | reverse complement strand
CCAACACCCTCCCCGGCTGCTCTGGGCTCTCGACTCTCCACCCCCATAGCCGCCCGGGGTGGTCACTCACCACCGGCTGGAAGTCGTGGTGAGTGTGGGCGGGTGAGGCTGTGGGGGTTGCCGGCCGGTGGTGCGCGTAGGCGCCGCGGTGCGGGGCCCCAGGGTAGGGCTGGGCGTGTGTCAAGCGCGGGGCGCTGGCCAGGATGTCGTCGGCCCGCCAGGACCGCGCTGTGGGGTGCGGGGGCTCCCGGCGGGGGTACGGGTTGCCCTCGTGCAGCTGCACCACGGGGGGCTGCAAAGCGGCCACCTCGTTGTCCTGCAGGCGGAGAGGCAGACAGCGCCGTGGGGCCGGGCCTCCTGCACCCGCGTGTCCCGCTACCCAGCCCTGCACGCCCTTCATCTGCACCCCGCTGTGCTCTTGGGCCGGCGACGCCGGACTGGAGGTGGCGAGCTGGACCCGGGGGCGCCCAGCGCGTCGGGCCAGAGCCGGCCTGGTGACACCTCAGTCGGGCTGGGTGGCCCTCTGCGCAAGCCCCCGGGTCCATCACCCTCAGGAGCCAGCTCCTCCCTGTGGCCCTGGGCACCCTCGGGCCGACCGCATCTCCCTGACCTCCCCCTGCTGCAGCCGTGGTACCAGCAGCCCCTTAAGCCTCTGCCCGGTTCCTACCTCCAACGGTGACCTCGACCTCCAAACGCCAGCCCCTGTGCCCCACCCGCTTCCCAATGCCATCCCTTTCCCACAGCATCCAGCACCTTTGGACACCCGTTACCTGAATACCTGTTACCTGGTACCTCCTACCTGGTAGTACGTCTAATGCAATCGTAAGTTATAGAATGAATTCATGTATCTATCTGAAATGTTTATATTTATATAATTATATGCTATTGCCTATTCACCTACTGCCCTTACTGCCCGTCTCCCAACACGCTGTCACCTCCGCGGGGCGGGGGCTGTGCCTGTTTCAGGCACAGCTGTCCCCGCACCTAGAACAGCACCTGGGACCAGGTGCCGCGTGAGAGAAGGGACTCCCCGAGCCTGGTGTCGGGACAGACCAGCCCAGGCTGACCCCGGACCCCCGAGACCTAGCACGAAGCCCCCGCTCTCGAGCCGTCTGAGAGGCCATGACTTCTACTCAGAGGAGCCACCGCCGGGGGGATGTGACCCCTACTTAGGGAGACTGGAATATCCTGGGCACCCTCCCGCCTGCCCCCCTCCTTCCTTCTCCCCCCACAGCCTGAAGGGTCTGTCCCCGTGCCCAGCCCTCCGGACAAGGGCAGACAGACGAGGACTCAGAGGAGCCCCTCGCCTGGGGAGGGTGATGAGCACGGTCTGCACCCCCTTCCCCGGCTGCACCCCTGCCCACCGGTTCCCCCGAGATGGTCGTGGGAAGAAGGGACGCTCCTTACCGTCCCGCGGGGAAGGGGCGTGCGGGCCTCCAGCTGGAAGAAAACAGGGGGTCACCCCGGGACCTCTGACCCAGCCAGCGCCACTCGCCCTGGCCGCCCCCCACACCGGCGAAGGCCGGCATGGCTGCGTCCCAGTGTCCCCCACCCGGTGCCCGGCACACAATAAGCATATCTGTTAGTTTAAAAACAGAGTCACTTCTCTGTGAACCTAAAACTGCCATAGAGCAGCTTCTAATAAAAGAGAGAAGTGGAGGGAAGCGGGTGAGGATGGAGGACGGCTGGCGGCATGTCCACGAGCCCCGCCCGACTGGTCCCTGCCGCTCGCCAGGCGCCGGGGCCCCCTGCAACGCAGGTCCTCTGCCTCCCGTCTTCTGTGTACCCTTCGCCCCAAAAGCAAAGTGGGAAGTCCCCCCACCACGTGCAGGGATCGCCCCGTTCAGAACTCACCAGAACCTTCCGGAACCCATTCCGGACCCGGACGTACAGCTCCTCTCTGTCGGCCACATAGATGAGCCAGCCCTCCGGCACTGCGGGCACCTGGTCCAGCAGGGTCTGGTACGTGGCCCAGACCCTCACCTGCTGGAAGCCCAGCCCAATGGGGTCCCCTGTGCACAGGGGGCCTCTGGGCTCATGGGGAGGGTTGGGGGCTGCGACAGTCTGAAGACCTACGTGGCCGCCTCCTTGCCAGGCTGGCCCCATGAGCGCCACGGGGAGACCTCAGCCCCCGAGTGCCTGGGCCACTGCAGCCTCTGCACAGCAGACCCGCCCTCAGGGACCTTCTCAACGCCCCTCCTTCGTCCTCCTCCCCTGCCCATCTCAGACCCCAGCCACGCCTGGGTCCCCCACTTCTGCTTTGGGGACCTCGTCTCAGGGCTCTTGGCGCTGGGGTACCCACCCACATGCCTCCAAAGGGAAGGGCAGCTGGGCAGTGAGGGTCCGACAGGTCAGGAACAGGGTGGCGCTTACCCCTGAGGAGGTGCCCATGGATCCGGGCGGTCCTGGGGGCCCAGGTGGGCCTGGGGGGCCAGGAACACTGATAGCTACAAGAGAGAAGCCAGAGGTGGGAACAGTGGCCCTTCCTGGATGAGGCTGGAGCCCAGGGCCCACTCTCCACCTGACTTACTCTGCCTGTAAGGGCCAGGAAAGGATGGGGGTCCCGGGGGCCCTGGAGGTCCAGGGGGCCCAGGAGGCCCCTGGCGTCCCTCATAGCCGATACCAGGGGGTCCCTGAGGTCCAGGAGGGCCAGGCTGGCCCTGGATGCTCTCTCCCTTGGGCCCCTAGTGTGGAAGACAAAACACAGGGCGCTGTCACCTATGTCCCCAGGCTGGGGACAGGCAAGCTTGAAGGTCCTGGCTGCCTCGGCCACGAGCCCCTGCATGGAGCACGGCCCCCAGGCCCCCGTCCCCCCACCGCCCACGCGGGGCCTGGGAAACCCAGCCTTCCCACCCCGTGTGTCCCGCACTGGGACGGGGCCCTGGGACGTAGACGAGGACAGCCACCCACAGAGGTGCAGCCCCGAGGGCCCCCAGCCCTCCTCCACTCCTAGATGGAAGCTGGGGCCCACGGTCCCCCAGACGCTTTCAGGACAGAAGGTCTCTCTGAGGGGATTTGGTGGAGAACAGCGCCAGCAGGAGAAAGGAGGATCAGATGCTCAATCCGGGAGAGCAGCCACTACGCACCCACCCGGCTTCCCTCGTGGGTGCCCTGCAATCGGGCAAGGAATCGGGAGGGGGATGCTCGGGGCCCAGGCCGCAGGGTGGACCTGCCCTAGGCCCCAGGGACGCAAGCTCTGGTACAGGACGGGCCTGGGCCCGTGTGTGGCACCCACAGACGGCTGGGGTCAGACTCACCGGAATCCCCGGGTAGCCTGGCGGGCCGGGGGGGCCGGGCACACTGGAGCCGAAGAACCCGCCGCCCCCGGGCTCGCCCCTTTCTCCTTTCTGCCCGGCGGCCCCTTGGTCACCCTTCTCCCCCTGTGGATGGAAAAGCCTGTTGGGACAGCCCCGTTCCCGGTGCCGCGCGGGGAGGGGCGGGCGCTGACCCCCCGAGGCCCACGGTGAAGCTTCTGCGGCCCAGGCCTGGCCAGCCCGACAGGACGGGGCTCGGCCTCCCACTGCGTCAACTGAATTCCCGAAAAACCGAGCCAGGGGTGCGCGTCCCGGGTGGTGCCCTCTGGGGCCCCGTGTGGGGGGCAGCGTGAGGACCAGGGGTCACCCACCTTCATCTCAGCGCCCAAGTGGAGGAGGTCCAACGGGAACTGCCCTACGGGGGGGTAGAGTTTGGGGGGGTCCAGTGAGGTGCTGTCTTCCTGCCTGGCCCACCCGCCCCCCGCCCTCGAATTTCCCTAAGTCTCCTCTGTCTAATTTCTGTATTTCTGTGGAGAGATCCCCTGCATGTTTTGTTACACTTATTCCTGATCACTTGATATTTTTTGGCGTTTCTGTTCACGGTGCCTTCTTCCCTTCAGTTTTTATCACTGACACACAGCACTGCAGACGGTCAAGGGGGACCGCTAAACGACGACTTACCGTTAGCTGGGAAATGACCACCATAGGGCGTTTAGTCAACAGCCACCACCTCACAGACACACACACACAACGGAAAAAACATGCTTTTCCCTCGCGTCGAGGGCTTTTCTCTCTTCGCACCTTCAAGTACGCTGGGCAGGGGTGTTGGCCATAGCCGCGTGCCCCTGGATGCTGTGTCCTGGAACTGGATGTTGGTACCTTCGACCCCCTTCACCCACCCTGCATCCCACCTCTGGCAACCAACCTGATCTTTTTCTAAATGGAGCCTTTTAAAGGTTTCATTTAGTCTCTGGCCGGCCAGCGATTGTTGTGAACTGCCCCCGTGACTTTGGTAAATTCACTCATTAATTCTGACGCTTTATCTGCACATCGCTTTGGTTGTTGGCATTCACAAAGGTGTCCTCGTGAGAACAGCAGGTTTATTTCTTCCTGTGCTTCTCTTCCTGCCCCCGCACCCGGGCTGGGCCCCGCGCCGGCGACGACCGGCCACCCCCCGTGGCCCCGACCCGCCACTGCGGATGGTGGAGGGAGGGTGTTTGGGTGCCATCTTCAATGTCTCCTGCTGTCTCTTTCCCTCATCAGTCCGTCGAGGGGAGTATTATTAGTCTTTTCAAAGAACTAACATCTGAGTTCTTAGCTTTCGTGATGCTTCCTCTTATGTACATTATTTTTTTTCCCCATTCACTGCATCTCCCATCTGTTTTCTGGAGTTAAATCTATTTGTTTTCTAACTTCCGGGGCTGGATGCTTGAAGCGCAGGCTACTTAAGGCTGTGACCTTGCAGACAAGGAGCTGACAAGACCCTCGCTCCTTCTGGGTGGGACAGCGACCTTGGCTTACCCTTCTCCTGTGGCCTTTCCCCTGCAAACCTGATAAAGGTGGGGGTCAGACCCCCAGGGTGAAGAGATGCCTGCTAAGGGAACCGTGGGCCTGGGGGGCTGGGGGAGCCCCAGATCTGGGCTCCGCCACGGCTGCTCCGGGAAACCCCCGCCCGCCCAGGGCCACGAGGCTCATGTTCACGGCCCGGAGCTCCTGTTCTGGGTCCCTCCTCAGAGCGGGGTGGCCCCACCGCCACCGCGGGCCACGGAGTGAGGGCCGAGAATCCCAACCCCGGCCCTGGCTGCACCCTTGCCCCTCAGACACATCCTTGGCCTTCAGCTCCAGGGTTTCCAGTTCTCACCATGGCCTCTCCTCCCCGCAGGTGCCCTGCCTGGTTGTGTCTTTGATGCTCCCTCGAGGGGAGACAGGCCTGAGGGACTTGCTGTGTGCCCGGCGTGGGCCTGTGGCCTCCCACGTTGGTGCTGGGATTGGGGGCCAGGTTGTCACCTGCTGTTCAGACCTTCCACCTCCCAACTGACCCGGTCTTTTTTTGCTTTTCACATCTTGAAGCTATGTTGTTACCGGCATAGAAATTTAGAATCGCTGTACTTTCCTGCCAGGTTTACCCCATTATCATTATGGAGTTTAAAAAAATTTGGCAGTACTTCCTGCTTTAAAATACACTTGTCTGATTTCTCACAAGCACACACACACGGCTCCCTTCTCACCAGACTCCCACCCCCTTCCCCCTCAGCTCTCACGTCCTTACACTTGGGGGCGTCTCTTGTAAGCAGCTCAGCTCCGTCTTTAGACAGGAGAGTGGACCCACTCACTGAACATACGTGCCAACGGCTGTGAGTTTAATCAACTTCACTCCCTGTTTCCGGTTCCTCCACATGTCCCGAGTTCCTCTTCTCCTTTCCTGCCGTCTTCGGGTCGGGTTTTTCCTATGCTGTTCTCCCTTCCTGCTCGGTTATCAGGGGCACGTTCCCTCCTGTTCTTGGCTGGACCCTGAGGTGACAGGTGCATCCTTCACTTGGGTCTGATGTAACATCCTTGGGGCCAGGCTGGGGTCTCGGGGATGTGACCCCTCTGCGGCGGGGCCGAGCGGGGACGCGGGTCTCACCGGCCCTCCTGCTCTACCTCCGTCCCCGTGTCATCAGCACCACCTCCTTCTCCCCAGCGGCCCTCGCGGTCCCCACTGAGGCTCGTGTCCCGAGAGGCCTCGCTGCCCACTTGCTCTTCCTGTACAAGACGGACGTCTTTACCGGATGCAAAATTCTAGGTGAGCGGTTACTTTCTTCCGACCTTTGGGACCCTGTGTGGTCTCTGGCTCCTCTCAACCCCGTGAGGAATCAGCTCATGGCTCGTGTTGACCCTTCGCGTGAAGGGCTCCTTGAACCTTTCCCGGTTTGGAAGCTCGGCCGTGACGCCTTCAAATGCTCTTCTGCCCCAGCCCTACCGCGTGTCCTCACCCGCACGCGTCTGACCTCCCTCAGCGTGTCCTGCAGACTCCGGGCTGACCCCTCCCCTCCTCGGCTGTGTCCCGTCTGCCCGAAGTCGCACGGAATCCTCACGTCCAGAGGCTGCGGGTTTTCAGTCCCAGAATTAAACCCGACTCTGGCCCATGGGCTCCAGCTCTGCCGCCATCGCCTCTTCTCTACGTCTGGGCATCATCGTCGCGGCTAAGGCCAAGCCTGGAGACTCCTGTCAGTGCTGGCCGGTCGCTTGCCCGCTTGGGAATCCCAGGCCCTCAACGAGCTCACCTTCCTCAAGGGGAGGGTTTGCTTCTGCTTCCGGCAGCTCGTAGGGGAACCGCAAGCTTACGCACACTCTGGCAGCGCCCGGGGGGCCGTCTCTCCTGGCTTCTGCCTGGCCTGCGCCCAGCATCACACTTGTTCTCCTGTTTCATCAGCTGCAGAAGCAGGATTCAGAGGGGGATTCTCGCCGTCCCAGGGGACAACCGAGGTGCTGGGAGTTCATCCCCTGGATGATCCGGGCCGATGAGGCCCCCGCGATGCGCTGGGGGTGCCGGGTCTCCCCTGGGAGGTGCACACTGGGGCCCAGCCCTGCTCCTCAGCAAGTGGGGGGCTGGGACATCCTGCCTGGCCACCACCTCAGGCCCCTGTCCTTTCAGCCCCCAGCCCTGCCCCGAGACCGCGGGGCCAACCAGGAGTCCCGTCAGAGCCCCCTGAGCCCCGAGGGCCTCCTTCCTCCGGGAGCCGGGTGGGCGGGTGCCCACACACAGCCCAAGGCCCCCAGAGCGCTCTCACCTGGTGGCCCGGGTGGGCCCACTTCTCCTTTGTCACCCTTCGGTCCAGAGGGCCCCTGGTGCCCTGGAGGAACAGAGACCCCGGTGACTGTTACTAACGATGTGACAGAGGCGCCTGGGACAGGCCCTCCTGCCCACGCATGGCCCGACCCTGGTGGGCATTGTGAGCACTGCAGGCCTGGACCAGGGAGGGGGCAGCGTGTGAACCCAGGGACAGTCAGAGCAGGAGCTCGTGACCCGCGGAAGTGCCCGGTGGTCGCGCCCCAGGGGCTGCTCCCAGAGGCCACACCACTCCTGCAGGGAGGGGCTCGAACAAACAGCAGGCTTGGAAGGCCGGTGGGTGGCCGCTCGGTGTTCACTCCCATCCACAGCTGGCCCGCCTGGAAGGCTGTGCTGGGAGGACCCAGGAGCCCAGCAAAGGGGGCCGTGATCAACCGGGACTGGGGGGCCTGGATCATCCAGCACCCCCGTGAGGGGCGCCCACACCCTGCTCTGAGCTGTGGCTGGAAGGGTGACCTGCCCTCCCCGAGGCCCCAGGACCCTCACCTGGCAGTCCCGGGGGTCCAGGGCGGCCAGACTCCACAAACGCCTGCAAAGAACAGGCCAAAGATGGCCGTTGAGGGAGACGCTCTGGAAACTGAGGCCACCACCCACCCAAGGGTCTGCAAGGCCACACCCCCAAGCACCCCTGTCCCCCAAGACAGAGCAGCAGGGAGGGGGAGGGAGAGGGCACAGGATTTGGAGTCAGGAGCCCCGGTCACGACATGACTGCCCCACGTGGTCACTTCACGTCACTGAGCCTTGTGTGGTAGGGGGTGTTCACCCCCCAGGACCCCAGGGCTCGTGCTCAGAAGCCCAGATCCAGAGAGCCCTCCCTCGACCTCACTTCCCCTGGGGGCTTGTCTTCCAACCAACGGCCCACCAGGTGCGGCCTACGAGGCAGGTGGGCCTGGGTCCCACCACCGCGCCCCTCCCAGAAGCGCCCCCCCCGCCAGGGGCTCGGCCGTGGCTCCGGCTGCCCTGCCTGGGGTTCAGCCCTCCCGGGTCAGCGGAGGGGAAAGGAAGCCAGTGCAGGGAAGAGCGTGAGGATGCAGTGGAAAGAGCAGGTGTCGTGGTGACTTACGTTGCTGTCATAGACAGGAGTCCCGGGAGGGCCTGGGGGCCCTGGGGGCCCAGGTGGGCCGGGCGGACCCTGCGTTGGGGGGAGAGAAAGCCTGGTCAGTCCACACTGGACGTCGACACTGGCCAGGACAGCAGATGTGGGCGGGAGCGTCTCTGAGAATCACGGTGAAGTCAGAAAACATCAAATGGAGAAGGCGTCCAGTTTACTCTGTGGTCGTGGGTTCCGAGGACAGAGCTGTCCCCTTCCCGTTTCCAGAGCACAGTCCTGCTCTAATCCTCCCACGGAGACGTGCGGGCGGCCGTCTGGGCTGGACACGACCTCGGACACGGCTCGTGTGGTTGCTACCTGTCAGCTGGGTGAAGGTCGGTTCCGTTCATTCACCCGCTCGCAGAGAAAGGACAAGCGGCCGATTCAGGTGGTGTCAGAAGAGCCTGGTCTGAAAGCAACGGCTCACTCGCCAGAGGGCTGGCCTGAGTGATGAAGGTGCCAGGGGACAGGGTCCCGGGACCTCACGGGCACCTGCTCTCGGGCCCCTGGGCACCTGCGCCCCTACCCTGCGGCCGAGGAGAGAGGGCTGGCAGCGGAACAGAGGCGCAAGCTCAGGCCCACGAAGAAGCCGGACGCGCCGGACGCCTGACCGGGGCGCGCGCACAGCGGCTGGCGCTCCGCCTCTACAACTCAGAACCGCGGGGGGAATTCGAGAGCCCCCCGTCCTGCTCGACGGAAGTGGCCCGGTCCACCTCCATCTCAGAACTCTGCAAGACGCCGCCTCGTGTTCTGAGATTTCACGAAACCGCTGCAAGGAGGAGGGAGCCCGAACGAAGACACGCGGTGACGGAAAACCCGGAAGACCCGCGGCCTGAGCCACTGCCCTCAGGGCCCGGCGTCGCTCGGCCAGGCCGCGTGGGAGGGGGTCCAGGAGGAAAGGCACCGGGTGCAGCCGGCGAGCCCACTGGGTGCCCAGCGGGGTCAGAGGCGAGTCCTGCGTCTCGATGGCACCGTTTCAGGTAGAGGTGATGACAGGGCCTCACCCGGGGACTTTACTGAACCCTCGGCTCCCGAGGCGGCAGTAACTACAGTGTGAAGGCGGTCGGAGCGAGAGCCCCACGGGCCAGAGGCGCCCACCCCAGAGCCCACGCGTCCTACAAGCCCTTCTGAGAAAACCACGCCGGGGCACTGTCCGGTGGCCTTGGCACGTGTGTGTGCGTGTGTGTCTGCACACGTGTGTTTGTGTGCACGGGGGTCTGCGTGTCCGAGGGCCACGAGGCTGCTCAGAAGCCTCCCACAGGTGAGCTCTGGGACCCAAGCCGCCGCGGCCAGGCCTCCTACCCCCACCTGCCCCGCAGGACACTCACCCTTGCGCTGAATCCCACGCTGGCATCTCCCGGCTCTCCCTTCTCCCCTTTCAGTCCGTTCATCCCGGGGCGCCCCTGGGGCAGAGCACGGTGGGTGGCAGCTGTGAGGGCTGGCCCAGCTGCTCCTGTCCCCACCCAGGGCCTCCTCGGGGGGCCTGTCCCTCTGCGGCCCAGGCTGCCCGCGAGCGGGGCTGGAGAGAGCCACGCTCTGGCGGGGGGTCCCCAGGAGGAGGACAGCGGAGAGACTGCAGCCCACTCCCCTCCGGACCCATCGTCCACGTGGGCCTGGGCTGCTGTCCACACCCGGCACGAGACCCGGGGACTCACCGGCCGTCCAGGGAAGCCAATCTCTCCCTTGTGCCCGGGCCGCCCGTAGGGACCCTGTTGGGGGAGCCAGGTTTTAGGTGAGCCGTGACCGGCCCACTGCCCCGCGGTCGCCCTCCCGACACCTGCCCCCGCATTTAGAGGCGCAGCTGGGATAGAAGCTTGGCTGCCACGCCTGCCCACAGCCAAGAAGGAGACGGTGCCCTCCGCACACGCGCACGTGCACTGCGGGGAAGCCTGGGTCTACTCACCGGGGGTCCTCGGAAGCCAGGCTCACCCTGAACAGAAAACCAGAAGGTACCGTGAGGTGGCCGTAGGTCGCACCCCCCCAGCCCCCGAGGGGTCCCCGTGCCCCTCTGGATGCCCCTGGCGGCGCCCGAGGCACTGACAACACCCAGGAAGAAAAGGAAGCAGCAACAGGGAGAGAGCTCTGGACGGGGTTTTGTGTCCCGGGGCCCAGCCTGGGGACCCCGAGACCCAGGGGGTCGGCCCCACAGTGCCCGGGGTTGGAGGGGTCTGTGGGCCCCGACCTCAGCTGTGACACACGGCGGGGCCGGCAGAGTTCTCTCTGCCCTGCGGTCCCTCGGCCCATCCGCCGACAATCCTGGGGGCCTTTGGGGACCCCCTGCAGGCCTGTCCCCAACAGCCTCCTGATCCAGACCCAGCTCTCCCCAGGGCTGGGGGTCCCTGTGGCGGGGGGGGGGACCCAGGGCACAGGCCCCCGTGGAGCCCATTCCCGAGCCCAGCCATGCTTGGCCCCCTCCTGAGGAAGGAAGGCCAGGATCCCTGCCCCCAGCGGCAGTGCCCCCAGAGGGCCAGTCAGGCACCACAGGGGTGCAGCTCCCACAGGCGAGGCCCAGGCCGGGGCTCCCCAGAGCCCCCGGCTCCTCTGCAGTGTGGGCTCCACTGCCGGGCAGAGGAGAACGAGGGGCCCCGAGGACCCTCCCACCAGCGTGGTGGGAGAGGAACAGATGGACGGGCGAGGGGCCCAGGCTGCGGAAGCTTCCAGAGCCCAATCAGCAGAGGCTCCCATGCACGGGCAGGAGCTGCCCCTCTCAGGAGGCCAAACCCCTCTGTGCCGTCTCCACGGCCCCCAAGCCCCGCTGCCCCGGCCAGGCAGGACGGAGGGTGCCAGCTGGGCCCAGACGCCCCCTCACCTTGGCTCCTTTCTGGGCGGAGGTCAGCGCTCTACCGTCAGGGCTGAAGACCATGCCCGGCTCACCCTTCTCGCCCTGGAACAGGGGGGTGGGTAAGGAAGGCCAGTTCCGCAAGAGCAGGCCTCGCGCCCCCCCCCTCCCCCAGCCCTGCAGTGAACCAC